>NC_072896.1:115423587-115723778 GCF_027943255.1 Anastrepha obliqua | reverse complement strand
TATGAGCAGAAAGGGTGGGGCCTAAAGCACACAAATCCCTAACACTAAGTAAAGACACCACAATTTTCCATACGGAGCTCTTCGCCATATTGGAAACAGCGGAAATCATACCCAAAAGAGGGTTCGAGATAGTAAAAATTAAAATACTTTCGGATAGCCAATCGGTTCTCAAAGCTTGAATAGATCACACTCATAATAGAGTGGAACAAATCACTCAACAAACTGGTTAGGTCTCAATGATTTGGGTACCAGGACATGAGGGACACGAAGGAAATGAGAAGGCAGACTTTTATGCCAAAAATGCGGCAGAAGGGCTATTTATTGGACCAATCCTATTTTTCGGCTTTAACAAAAATAATATAAAACAGAAAACCAGAGAATGTTTCCAAACAAAAATCAGGGAACACTGGAATGGCACAAGCGGCCTTAATCACTCCAACAAGTTTTTAAACTTCAATGCCAACAGAGCAAAATAGGCTCTAACCCTATATAAAAACGGCCTCAGATTACTCTATGGAGCACTTCCAAGTCACTTTGCGTGTAATAAACACTTTAACACAATAGCGTTATCTATCATAGTACAAGATCATGCAGGTTCTGCTGTGATGAAGAGGAGTCTATGGAACACTTAATCACCAACTGTGAGGCATTAGGCCACAGGAGACACAGAATCCTGGGCTCGTACCTACTATTGGAGGAAGACCTATGTATAATTATATTTAAGTAATTAGGGGCGCACAATAGATCAATCTGCTCGCAGTGCATAATGGCCTTAACCTAACCTGTACAACCATTACCATTACCAAAAGAAGTTAATATGAAAACTAATATGTTAATGGGATGTTGATGTAACTCGATATCCGTATAATTGCTCGTCTACAGTTATGCAATCGTAAAATGCGTCTTTAAATTTGAGTTGATCAGCTCAATTGCTTCGAACACTGTCGAACAACTCTTCACTGTCAAAACGAAAGAGGCGTAATAATTGTTGCAAACGTTTGATGGACATAGTCGCTTGATAAAAAGGGAAGACATTTTGCTTCCACGACAGTCGGTTCTACGTTACCGAAACGACCCGGATTTATATCCGGCCAAGGACTGTCACTTCAGCAGCATTCCCCGTGTGTAAGTATGGGGAATGTTTATGCAACTTATGCTTCTTACCACCAGATACAAGGTAGCAACTTTAACCCTACCAAATATCAACGGACAAACTCTTGCACTTTCACTGAGTGCAAAAGTACTTACGGATAATTCTGAACTCCAAACTTAGCTGGAAATTAAACGTCGGAGAACGGGTAAGGAAAGTAGAGATTGCTTTATATGCCTGTAAACATATGCTTGCGAAAAGAAGGGGTCTTCAACATAGATTATGGTTGTTATGGCGGTTATACGACCAATTTTATCGTATGGTTCGGTAGTTTGGTGGAAAGCTCTAGGGAGAGATTGCAATACCAAGTTACTCGGCAGAATACAAAGATCAGCCTGTGCAATAACGGTCGGTGCACTCAGACCATGTCCCAGGGAGGCCTTGAACGCTCTGACATGTTATTCCGGTAGATCTATATATCAAAACGATGGCAACAATGAGCGCATTTAGGTTAAATGAAGCGGGCCGCTTGAAAGACAAAGCTCATGGCCATGCCAGTCTATTACTGCGACAAACTCAGTTAACCTCGGAGAGGACTGATTACATCGTCCCAATGGTAACTTTCAACAAGAATTTTGTCACTCTCTTTCCAACTAAGGAGGAATGGAATAAGGGATTCTCACTAAACAACTTCGACACTATAGACTATACAGATGGCACTAAAGTGGATAGTGGTGTTGAAGCTGGTATATATTCTCACAAACTTAAAATTGAGAAATCTGTGCATCTCCCTAATACCAGCAGTGTCTTTAAGGCGGAAGTACTCGCAATTGGGAAGCTTGTAGGTTACTAATCGCAGATCCCTCTTTTCAGGCCAATATAGCTATTCTTTCGGATAGCAAAGCTGCAATCCAGGGGATTCGGCTACAAAAACCTCTAAAGTAATGGTTCAAAATCATCAAATTAGCCCACCCTAATGTACATACACTTATGTAGACTGACACTAAGGAATGGAGATATATTTTTCGCATTACTTTTTTAAGAGAATTAATTAATGTATTGGGTCTTATGTAAAGAGTGAATGACTTAATTGTTTCTTTTTTAAAGTTCAATAAAAATATACAAAAAAATATTATATATACGCATATAAAGGGTGGTTAAGTTTAAAGGGCCGGTATTGATTTTGAATAAAATAGAAAGAAAGAAATTATTGTCATTTCTCCTTATTACGATAATACTGGTATGACACAATTATGTATAGAACAAAATATCGGCCAAATGGCCGCCGCGGCCTCGGCGGCATACCTCCATCCGATGGTCCAAATTTTCGATGACGCTGAGGCATAATTGAGGTTCAACAGGGTTTGATTAAAAAGTAATGAACCTTATTTTTTTAGCAGTTTTATTAAACCTTTTGGCTTATACATCTAATATTCTTCAAAACAGGGCCCTTGAGCTTCAATACACCGCTGATAGCTGTCCTTCCACTGCAGGAAACATTTTTTTAAACTCATCCGCCAGCATCGCGTTCAATTCGGCTGTCACAGGTTTTTGGATCGCCTCGATGGAGTCGAAACGCCCCCCTTCAGCGTTCTTTTCAGGCGCGGGAACAAGAAGAAGTCCGGAAGGGATAGAACTGGGCTGTAAGGAGGGTGGGGAAGCACCGGAGCCCCCATCTTGGCCAATGCAGAGGTGCAGAGGAAGGTGGTGTGCGCCGGCGCATTGTCGTGATGAAGGGTCCAATTGTTGACGAGATCGGGCCGAACCTGGGCGACGCGGTTTTTCAGCCGAGGGAGCATTTCTTTGTAAATGGCGCGTTTACAGTGCTTCCTGAAGGTTGTTTAGCTTTACGCAAAATTTGATCGAGTAACGTTGCTCCAACAATCGCTGCATTTTCGCCACTGCAAAATCCTAACACACTTTTAAAACAGCTTTCACGCGCGGAGCGATGTTGACTGCACCGCTGGTGCCAGCGAACTGGGACCAGTTTCTGGTGGAAGGGGAAGGTCCAACGATAATTTTCCCCTACCAGCTGATTCGGTTGATCGCTTGGCACACGCTCCACGTGGGAAGGCTCATTAGTTTTCAATCAAACCCTGTATGCCGTTAATGTGTTATGCCCAAAGAAAGAAGTCCAACGGTGTCGTTGACGTTTAGGTGTGGTTCACATTCAACATCGGCCCTCGAAATTTATCCACCCTTTATATGCAAGTATGTACATATGAGTGTAGCTTCATTGTTGAGAACACAGTTTCGATTGTTTATGAAGTACAACAACCTCAAAAAAGTGGTTGACCAGCATTCACTACTTTCCTGGCTTGAAGTGCATTTTCATAAGACTGCTGTAAGACTCGGAATTGATAGAAAAGTTAGAGTGTAAAGTCAAGTAATCAGTTCTCAGTGTGTTTTTTGCTTTATTACGACTAATTAATGCAGTTCATTTAGTAATTAAATAGTTCGTTCTAACTCCATCCGATTTAGATGCATTACGAACCGATAACTTTTGTTCGGTTTGAATGAAATTTCACAATTCGGCGATCGAAGAAACTCCCATCATTTATTGGTAAAAAACACTTTTTCATAAACTTCTTTTCAAGTCAATTTGCCATAAAAAACTATAAAACAAATGATCCAAATGCTTTTTTTCATTTTTGTTTAAGGGGTAGGTTTAAATCAAATTGTGAGAACAGCTCAAAGGTGTCGTCACACCACCGGTATGTGGGCACGCTCCCACTAACACTAAACCCATCCTCTCACCTCGGCTAAATTTTAGCCACAGCCACACGGAACCACAAAAGTATAACATCTGGGTAGAGCCGCATTGATGTCCGAAGGCGCAACAGGTATGCACCTGAGTCCAGGTTCCTCTCCTGCATTCTTATAAATATGGCGTATGCGGTGGAACCTCCCCCTCAAACTCTCGAAACTTCTTGCGCATTGTTAAAGACGCGTACGGCTAGGCGTTACCTTGGGGGAACTCAGCACTCTGGCACTTTTCTTATTCACCACATCAGGCCGCTTGTGGTCGATTACCCGCTTCACTCTGGTCAGTTATTGATGGAAGAGGTGCAAATGAGGTGTTTAATCTAATGAGCGTAGCTTATAGTGGATGATTATATTCCCATTCCTCTAAATACACAGCAACATTTTCATTGCCATTAATCAGGGTCTGGTGATCCTTTGATCCTGCTCACTACAGTTTGTCCACGGTTTTCGTTTTTTTGGGTGTTGCTCCCTCAAGTGACGCATTTTTCAACACTACTTACTTAATAGGTTGACTTCGTTACGCTTCAACGAAAAATGTTTGGCATCAATGCGATCCAAGAGGATCTTTTGCTCCAATTTTTTTCACATCCCCATCGAGATTCTTTGTGAAACCTGCTGTACGCTAATATACTTACTTATATATAGTTCCAATCAATCTATTGGGTAGTAGATATTTATTTATTGTGTAATAGAATAAGCGGTCCTGTTGCGGCCGGACTCTATGACTCATGATTTCATCATAACAGAGCGTGCCTCTTTTGTAAGTCTATATTAGACAGTGCGACATTTTCAGGTCATCGGCTAGGGCCCAAACCAAACCATTTGGAATTAAAAGTAATAATGTGGAATAGTAAAACCCCAACTGGGTTTTGGTCTACTGGGTCACAATTTATTTTTACAGTGTATTAAAGTTTCGCAATATTGATCAAATGCCATATTAAATAATATGGTAAATCAAGTAAGTACAAATATTGATTTTTCTTAAATTTCGTCTTAGAAGACTTTTAATAAAATTCAATGACAAATGTTTTGGTAGAACATTTTAACCCGTTAAATCCCACCGTTATGTGACTATTTAGCCCATTTTTTCAAAAATTGTTCAAAAACCCTCTTAAACGGGGTATTAAAGGGTTAATATGTTCTACAAAAAGATTCCTTGGAAAATTTCTAATTTCACTAGGGGTTGTCAAAGACATTGGGTTAAACGTACTTTAAAAATAATTTAACAAAAACGAATCTATGTATTTCATGTATTCCATATCAAATAAAACTCCGAGAAATTTTTGGTGGAAAAAGAGCTGGGCTCTGAAACAACCACCCGTTTATTTCATTTAGCTAGTGATGCCGAATTTAAGCTGAGAGGAAGGGTTGAATTCGCTGTTTTTTCCAAATCGTTATCGCTGCCTAACTCCGCACCTTCGAATACAGCTTTTGAGCACCAACAAATTTCAGCCAACACTGCATCCGAGGCTTTTTTCCCCTTGTATCTAGTAAAAAGAATGCAAAATAATTCAGTAAGAAAAGAAGATGTCGTCCGACGCGATCCCCGGCTTTGAAAGTATCCGATGCGATACTGCCTGGTGGTAGTAGAGGAAGAGGACGACTTCTTCTGCGTTGGAAATATTGGGTAGTCGAAAAAGTCTTTTCGTATTTCTAATCAAACTTCAACTCATTTTTTTATATTTATAATGAACTTTATTAAACCAAATATGTAAAACTTTTGTGGTTTCTCGGCGAAAAACTGCGACAAGTAATTTTCACAGGCTTCTCTTGAAGCCAACTTTACTCCATTAAGGGAGTTCTGCATTGACCGAAACAAATGGTAGTCCGATGGTGCAAGATCAGGGCTATATGGTGGATGCATCAAAACTTCCCAGCCAAGCTCTCCCAGTTTTTGCCGAGTCATCAAAGATGTGTGTGGCCTAGCGTTGTCCTGATGGAAGACAACGCCCTTTCTGCTGATCAGTTCTGTCCGTTTTTTTTCGATTGCTTGCTTCAATCTCATCAGTTGTTGACAGTAAAGTGTAGAATCAATCGTTCGAGCAGGCTGGAGTAGCTCATAGTGAATGATTCCTTTCCAATCCCTCCAAGCACACAGCATAACCTTTCGAGGCGTCAATCCTGGTTTTGCGACCATTTGTTGAGCTTCACCACCCTTGCACCATGATCTTTTTCGCACATTATTGTCATATTTGATCCACTTTTCGTCTCCTGTTACCATTCGCTTCAGAAATGGTTCGATTCCATTTCGTTTCAGCAAAGAATCGCAGATGTTAATTCGGTCCATTAAATTTTTCACAGACAATTCATATGGTATCCAAACATCGAGCTTCTTTTTGTAATGTTTAGTGCATTGACGATGTCATGGCAGCTTATGTTACGGTCCTGGTTAATCTTTCCCATAATTTCATCGACTTTTTCAACGATAGGTCGACCGGAGCGATGTACATCTTTCACATCGAAATTTCCAAAAGGGAAGCGAGCGAACCATTGTTGTGCTACACGAGCTGATAAAGCATCGTCTCCGAAAACTTCACAAATTTCATTGGTGGCATTCTTCCCTTTTTTATACAAATATTTCAAAATATAGCGAATTTCTTCATTATTTTCACTCATTTTTGAACACCTATAACTTTTTTTCAACTTCTCCGAATTAAATTTTTTGTTTGGTTAAATGAAGCTTAAAATGTCACCATTCTAACACCATATGATATGACGCAAAGTGATTGGTAGGACTGGAGATAGATGACTCCAACGACATCTATTGACAAAATACGAAAACTTTTTCGACTAGCCAATATCAGGTGGAGCAGGACTTGGCTTCACTTGCTGTGCCGGCTAGCATGAGAAAGAAATGATTGGCGCGCTTTGTTTTTTTTTTATTGGCGCGTACAGCCTTTTTTGGGTGTTTGGCCGAGCTCCTCCTCCTATTTCTAGTCTGCGTCTTGATGTTGGCCACAAATGGCGCGCTTTGTTTAACTCGGCAAAAATTTGCGTAAGCGATTATCGCGCCACTCAAGAAGAAGAATAAGACATTACGTACGTGAAATTTTTGTATCCACTGTTTTGATGTTGCATTTGATTCTGTATTAAGTCCGCAAATAGCACTTTTTTTAGAGACCTGCTCCACATTTCCACCTTGTTCGAAGTAGTGCTGCAGAGTGAGACGGATTTTCTCGCTTTCACCTCCAACTTAGAAAGATGTAACCTTATGCAATGCATTCCAGAGGGAGATATGGCTCACTAAGCGCAACGAGCGGGGAATGAATAGCACTCGTTCCTTATTTTTAGTTCAATGCTGTTATCTTTGTTTCCAATTTCGGGCTTTTGCATGCGGTGGTCGTGTACCCCCCACGATGGGAAAATGGAAAATGGATTAATCGTCAATTTCTGTTTAGTAATTATCTATGCAGATATGTGTTTGCTGTATATGTGAGTACGTACGTGTATATATCTACATCTACTAGGCATGAGTGAGGCCTATTGTCACTAACGACACTTAGATGCTGCGATTATCTTCAAATTTGCTACTCATGCAATTAGCTATGACATTAAATTTTAAATTGGCTTATTTGACAATGTCAGTGTGCATAATTAATTAAATTTTCCATTTTGTCAGCGCGCCAGTAACGCGTAAATATGTCTGTATGTATACATAAAGCAGCCTCTAGTATCATAAACATCGACATTCATACTCATATACACATATATATACGAGTGCATATGTATGTGTGAGCATAAATTGTGATTTTCAAATGCGAGCAAATAAACGCTTACACTCTTAATACCCCATAGGGAAGCTTTAACCTTGCGAAGCTTACTTATGTTGTAGCGACTGCGTACTTCTTTTCTAATCAGGCCACTGAAAGCGAAGTCGTTCTTCTCACTCAGTGCGGCTAAAAGAGGTATGGGAAGAGGAGCTCGAACTGAAAATTTTGTAATTTACAAACATTTTTTTTTATAAACCATTGCTAGGACAGTCTGCCGCCACTACCTGCAGCGGTTAGCGATATGTGGGGTCCAGCTGAAGAACTACCACATAATATCTTGACGCTTCATTTAGACTTAAGAAAACACCCGATTAGTTAATAAAGGCAAAGCTTCTCGTTGCGAGGCTCGTCGCCGTTCTTACCGGGCATTGGGCTATTGCTACATAAGCGAGAAGACTGGATATGGCTTGTCGTGGGGAAGCTGAAGCAGCAAAGACGGAAATGAGCCTACAAATGCTGAACAACTTTTCCGAAGCTCTGTATAGAGTACACCATTTTGAAAAAATTTGAGCATAACTCCCTGGAGTATTTGTCCTAACAAGGCTCCTATGGTTGGGGCGTAGATCAAGTTCTGGTTTCAATAATCAATTTATTTCGAAAAAATCAGGGACTAGCCCAGGTTTTCTAGTTCAATCATAGGGCTGCTACGTTTGATAGCATATAACTACTGCTTGGTCTATGGCCTATGCTACTGCTCGCATCGCTCCCAGGATTATTGCGCTTACTGAGCCCTCTCATCACAGCAAGATGACAACCCAAGAAAAGTAAACGAAATTTTAGCAAGAGCGCTTGTTGGTTCCATCATAGTCAGGCGAATACTCGGGTAACAAAAAATAGTTTTACATTTCTGCCCACTACAGGCGACAAGCTCTTTCTTAGCTTGCCGATAACATGAGAACTCCGCATAAAAAAGTACTTATTTTTTCAAGCGATCCATAAATCGAAGCAATTTTGAACTCTGCTGAAGAACCCAAAACACACAGCATGGGTTTCGTGCTATAAAGGTTTCCCATTAATGTAATTTGACTATCCGAGCCAAGCCCGATCATCTGATCTCGCCTTTCGTTCTCTGCATTGCTGCTATGATCAGACACTTAGCTGAAAGTGATACAAATAACCCTCAGTCACATAGGTGACGCACAATGTTTACGCACGTTTCCTGATTTTGCTGATTTAGAATCTATTGCCTTCCATTTCTATGCCACTAAGTTCTCTTCTTTTAATTTCACCTTGAATTGCTGCTTTATCACTGTTGGGCTCTATTAGTCCAAGGGCACTTTTTGAGCCTGCATCAGCAACGAAGACTTGTAGCAGTTCGAAGTGAATTAGAACTTTCAATGAACGGGCCATAGAGTTTCACGCTCTATCACTCGCTCTTTTGCTGCCTTCTTCGGCAGAGGTTTTTCGAGAAACGTCTTTCAGTGTCCCAATTATATAGCCGAAGATTTCCCATAGCCTGAGGAGGAGCGTAAAGGACTTCGTATACTTAGGAACCAGCATTAACACCGATATCAATGTCAGCCTTGAAATCCAACGTAGGATTTCTCTTGCCAACAAGTGCTACTTTGGACTAAGTAGGCAACTGAGCCTACTTGTTCTCTCAACGAACAAAACTAACACTCGACAAGACTCTCATCATGCCCGTCCTAACGTATGGCGCAGAAGCTTGGACGATGACAACATCCGATGAGGCGGCGCTTGGAGTGTTTGAGAGAAAGATTCTGCGTAAGATTTTTGGACCTTTGCACGTTGGCAACGGCGAATATCGCAGACTATGGAACGATGCGCTGTATGAGCTTTACGACGACATAGACATAGCGCAGCGAATAAAGATCCAGCGGCTACGTTGGCTGGGTCATGTCGTCCGAATGGATACAAACGATCCGGCTTTGAAAGTATTCGATGCGGTACCAGCTGGTGGTAGCCGAGGAAGAGGAAGGCCTCCTCTGCGTTGGAAAGATCAGGTGGAGAAGGACTTGGCTTCACTTGGTGTGTCCAATTGACGCCGGTTAGCACGAGTGAGAAACGACTGGCGCGCTTTGTTTAACTCGGCCAAAATCGCGTAAGCGGTTATCGCGCCAATTAAGAAGAAGAGAGGAGGAGCGATCACTTCTTGATGTATTATTTGTACTGTCATTATGGAGCCTAGCAGCTACTGACAGTGTGTCAAGCTCAAGTCAATCTCTGTGCCGCTCCAAATTTTCAGTGATTACTCAGTGCTAACGAGATTGTCCCTGGCATTATGCGCCTCATAATCGGCGCTTAAGCAAATAATAATAATAATATTCCATTTGTTTAGTGCTTGAAGAAGGGATGATCAGTCTGCCAACAATGGTGTAATGCTGGTAATGAACTTCGTCAACCTTCAATTTTCACACTTCAAGTGAAGTAGACTAATAGGCTTTTCCTTGCCCTAACCGACGTGCCAGGCGCAACTTGGCTTGAAGTCAGTAATAGTTTCTAAGTACGCCTCCTGTGGACAATGTTCTTTAGTGAATATATTATTATGTTCAGCATCAATGGGTGGATAAATAAAGCAGAGACGCCAGTGAATGCAGTGGAAGGACGAAATTCAAATTTGGATTCTGGTAAAGTTTTTCGATCTCCACTTAAACTGATAAGTGGTTGCACAGCCTCGTAAGAGACTCTTAAGAGATGCCAAATGCCTACAATTTTTGCTAAAGGAATTTGGAAGGAATGAACTTTCGATTTCACAGTGAAACAAGCAGAAAGTTTTAATCATCTTTTGGCTCTACAGCTCTTTGTGAGCTCTGGCCTGCTGCACGTGGGACCTCCATACGTCTCGAACGCTTGCGACTTTTTTACAGTTCGTTATTCTAAGTTTCTTGATGTCGTCCTCTAGTTCGTCGGTCCATCTTGTGCTCGGCCTTCCTCTTGCTCTAGTGTTGAACGCTCTGGGTTCTACGATTTTCGTCTGCGCCCTCATACCGTCCATTCTTGTAATGTGACCCAGCCATCTTAACCGCTGCTCTTTGATGAAACGTATAGCATTTTCGCCCTTTATCAGGGCGCCCTTTATTTGGGCCTTGAAAAACAAAAACACGGAAAGGCCTTATTTTGACTCTGATGGCCATATTGAAAGGTTAAGCAACTTATTGTATATTGAAGGCGAGATGCCAATCTTAAAGTTACGTCTGGATAAAGTGCTAAAATCTATGCCTTTCTTAATTAATATAAAACAATGTTCGAGAATTAGTGTTGGAGAAACATTTGCATTTTTCTAGATATAGTCCACAATAGGACCAGTCTGAACTTAGTGGGCTTAAACGATGACAGATGCAGCCATTTCAGTCGGACAGCTACATAGAGATTTGCATTGAAGTTGCTTCCAACAACAATTTTAGACGCTCTACGAGTGTTGTTTAGATTAATCTCATTGTTATTTGAGGCAGAGTTCAAACCAGCAGTGGTAGCGATGCCAACAAACGAAGTACCATATCTGAAGAATCAGCTACAGCAGAAAGTCGAATATTCTTTGTACATCCAACGTTACCAGCAGGTGCTGCAGCTGCAGTAGACGTAGCAGCAGCTGATTCCAACGCGGACGCTGACGTTGATGTCGTCTTCGCTCGCACTACAATACTGGGGTCATCAGTATTAGAGCTCAACACAGTGAGTACAGTGCGTTTCTCATTGGGCGATACGATGATAAGCGATGATGGAGACAAATTAAGCAAGAGAGGTTGTTCAGATTTTGCAGTGTTGCCTTTGTTAGTGTCTTTGTTTTTAGAGATTTGATGTTTATTTGATGCATACAAATACTTGTTATTATCTTTCTTAGCTGCGCTGGGATTGGTTGTATTTGCATAGTTAGCAACAATGCAGTGTTGTAATTCCGAAGTTAACGAAGAGATGACCGAATTGTTATCATTGTCTATTGCGTATAGAGAACGAAGAGATTACTGAATTATTATCATTGTTTATTGCGTATAGAGAGCGAAGAGATGACCGCATTGTTATTATTGTTTATTGCTTGTAGAGACGGAACTTCAGTACAAAAGCTATTACATGTTTCGAATAACTGAGAATTAACACTACTCAGAGCATTTACTATTTATAGTAAATATTTGCGCATTTTCGGAGCGCAGAGCACTCAAAGGTTTAGCAATATCGAGCAGCGTTATATGTGGACTATTGGATTTATCACTTGAATTGTCACTATGCTCTAAGTGTTTATTAGCAATAGAGACAGCAATAGGGGGCGGAGAACGAATAGATAGATGCCCGACGCTCAAGTGGACACAAATTACAATAATATTTTTTATTTGATGTGAGCAGAAAATCACGATCAGCCGATGACACACAACAGCTTTGGTTGATTACGATCAACTTTTTTGGCGCAAACTCACGACATTCTGAATATGATTTTAAATACTCAGTTTTTATTCATTAGATCAATTTGCTAGTATTAATGTCCAAAATAGAGTTACTGTCTCAAAGCGTTAAATAGGCACGATTTTAATTAATATTACCGAATTCACTAGGAAATATGTGGACACAGACTGAGAAGGGAACTAAAGCACGTCCGTATACTCTTGGTAATTAGTAGTGATCTTCATAATATAATAATACGGGTAATAAATACGAAGAGTTCTCTTTGGAATAAGAAATTTAATAGCTTGAAATAAAGAAGAACAATCATTATCAGCGTTCCTTACATACTCAGAAAATTATACGGTCCACTCTGTTTGGCAGGTGGCGCATGTCGAGTAAGATATAACGAAGAGCTCGATATCGATCGGTCGCTTCCCGGGGGGCGGAAAGGAAAACGTTCGACAGATATGCAGGGACTAAAACAGGCAACACGCGCTTGAACGACAGAAACGGATGACGCGGGTTAAAAGCCCGCCATTCCGAAAAGGTTTCTGTGTCAAAGACGATCAGACGCCGCCTTTAATCAAATAAGTGTTCGCGAAATAAAAAAAATCCAGAACCACCTGACTCATATTGAGCGGCTCCCTGGTCGGTGTCTGCTCTCCATATAAGGAGCGGCTGTGTTAATCTCTAAATGCGAACAACGCCTGGGGTTTTGAATCTCTGTTACCTGAGTATGCGGAGAGAAATCTTGCAAAAATGGTTTTCAGAAAGATTTATAGCCTGCTCCGCCTCGTTCAAACAGGGCAGGTCTCACAAAGCGTTCAAAGCGCATAGATTTTAGTAACCACAAATGTTGGGCTGATATTACTCCCCATTGATGCCGGCTTGAAGTCTGGCTCTGAACTCTGGACCCCACAAGGGTCAAGGTCAACCTTGCGCAGGTGGCTGGACTCGGTCGCAAACGTTCTAAGGACAATGAGCGTTGCCAATTCTGAGGAGCTGACTGGTAATCGAGTTAAATGGAGGAATGTAGCTGTGGAAGCTATGGTCTGCCAAAGACTGTGAAGCTAATAATGATGATGATTATCGTAAAATTAAAGGACAGGAAGAGAGTTGTTCTTTTGGTTTTCTCAAAACTTATGATTAATAAGGAGGAGAAGGGGAGAGGTAGAAAGAGATAAATAGGGTTTGCGAAATTTCGAGATTTAAGGAAACCTTTTAAATTTTGACATTTTTTTATTGTAAACCTGTGACAAGGTCTCCCAAAAAAAGCATTTCGCACTAGTGGATTTTCCTGCAGGATATGATTGGCTAAAGGCGTGTTTATGTGGTGCGATGCAAGGGATGCAGTTGAGCGAATGTCAACACACATATATAAACGTACGTATGTGGGTATGTGTGCACTTATGATTATGTCAATGGACTAAATAAATAACGGAATAACAGCGATATTATTTTATCGCCCGGCAAAAAGTCAATATTTGTTTGGTCAGCTATATGAGTGCTTACACACACGCACACGCACACACAAATCACACATGCGTGCCCAAAATTTTCTATGCAATATTTCTGCCTTTGTTTGCGTTTATGTAGCTCGCAGCTAATCAAAAGTTTTTGAGCAATAGTTGAAATTCGATTTGTTAACTTTTCAATGCCAGGTCAGACATACAAAATGGTTTGTCGTACAAACAAAAAAAACGTTCATATAATTATGTATGCGCGTGTACGTGTGCACTCGCTTGGCCCGCGGCTATTTAAAATAACAATTCGCCTATCAAACAAATGTTTTTTATTATTTGCATATATCCTTTGTACTCGCACACACTCACACTCGCGCACTGCTGCCTTGCCATACTTCAATGCGGATCCAATTAGATATTATTATTATTATTATTTTATAATTTAAATGAAAAGCAAATATTTCAATAATAGCGAAATTGTATACGAGTATTTGTTAGCTATACACACACATGCACACGCGAACGTATCCATATGCAAAGCGATTTCCAATTAACCTATTCATATCATATTTTTATTCACCTACACACACGCACACACGCGCATATGCATTTATTTATAAACAAGCACACACACTGCTTTGTAGTTGTGAGAGAAAAACTTTCATTCAATTTCAAATAGTAACGTAATTTCGATAATTGCTCAAACCATTGAGATAATCTGCACTTGAATTGCCAAAGGGCAGTCAGAGAGCAAAAGGTATGGAAATGAATGAATGCAAAATTTGTGTTTGCTCCAAAATGCACTTGCAGCATATTATCCTTTTGCACTTTTCAAGTGCTTTTTTCGCTTCTTTTTTTCTATAAATTTAATCAAATATTGGTGAGCTGTTTGAGCGTTTGACTGATGAGCGCATATTAGTTTGTGTATAAGTGTATATGTGTGTGCATATGCATGAATAACTGGCTCACATTTGCATGGCACTCTCTTACAGTTTAATGCATTGAATACCAAAGTACAAACCCATAAAGACCCAACCTTGAGGTAGTGAAATATTCAATACGGAATGTAATATTCAGCACACAATTCAGAAATTTCATAAAAAATATTGAAAGGAAAAACGAAAGCTGTTAGTTGCATATCCTTTTTAACTAATCCAGTGTATTACCAATCAAATTATTCGCAAAATAAATGAAAAAGAAAAACGAAGAGAGAACCTTGTGTGCTCAGGAGAAATCGGCTGAGGGCCAACTCGAGCAATCGCTAACTGAAACGCAAAAAAGTATATATAAAATAGTTATCAAAAGTGCCCCAAATATGACGCGAGAAATTAGAAAAGAGCGTTTTACCAGCAGAAGTGTAACGAAAAACTTCTTAAAAGGCCATATCGCATCAAAGGTAGATTAAAATTGTTTGTGGAATAGTTATTTGCTCATATTAGGCAAAATTTAACATTTTTGATTTCACTGATGTACCCCGCCTAAGCAGAGGAATCGGCGAACACCATAGTGGGGAATGTGTTCAACTAACTGTTCGTTAAGAGAGACGTATGGTCTGAGAGGAGTCCTCTTTCTTTGCTGTCATTGGACAGCTGACCGCTGCGTGACTCACTGTGAGAGCATGAAACACTAGAATTAGAGAAATGATTTTTTATTTAATAGCGGTCGCTGCTTGGTAAGCAACAACAAACCACCGAGCGTAGTTCTGCTAAAAAAAAAGAAACTCTTCATAAAACATTGTTAGCCGTACGGAGACGGCATGAAACTGTAAGTCCTCCTTTTGTATGACAACGTAAAGATGTACACTACAAATTGGAGGAGAAGATTGGTCAAACACTAACAAAGGATACAAACGCCAATTGGATAGATATACTGGGTTGCCGATATTCGACGGACCCATGTGTTTTTTTTTTTAATCAAAGAAAAACACAATTTTTTGCATGCTTACGCTAATAATCATTTTATTTGGTTCAAGTAGATTTGTTGACATCACTTTTTGAATATGATATCTCTCAAATGGCCGCCTTGAGCCCGCACAGCGTAATGTGCCCATTTTGCAGCATTTTCCATAGCTTTAGCTTACATTTCGGCTGGAATAGCGACTATTTCCTCACGGATGTTGTTCTTCAGCTCTTCTATGGCCTTTGGCTTATTAATATAAACCTTTGATTTTAAATATCCCCACAAGAAGAAGTCAGGTGGCGTTAAATCGGGCGAACGCGGTGACCAGTCAAAATCGCCATTTTTCGATAGCAAACGACGAGGAAACAATATCTTCAAAAAATCGATTGTGGTGCGAGCTGTGTGTGGAGCGCCGTCTTGTTGAAACCAGAACTGCCTCATACGCTTTCGACGAATAATTGGCATCACAAAAGTGGTTATCATATCGCAATAATCCTCCTGATTGACGGTAACAGCTTGACCATCTTCATTTTCGAAGAAAAACGGCCCAATTATCGTTTTCGCACTAGCGCCGCACCAAACAGTGACTTTTTCGTCGTAAAGAGGTACCTCTTGAATTTCGTGAGGATTTTCAGTGGCGTAAATACGGCAATTTTGCTTGTTTACCGTCCCATACAATAAGAAATGAGCCTCATCGGACATGATGATATTGTTCCAAAATTGCTCGTCATCTTTAGTCATTTCTATGACTCTTTGGGCCCATTCCAATCTACAAGGCTTGTTCGCAGGCCACAATTTTTGCGTCAATTGAATCTTATACGGGAATAAATGCAAATCAATGCGGATAATTCGTTGTTAAGTGGTCCGAGCAATGCCCAACTGCTGAGAACGGCGATTTTGGGATGTCCTTGGCGACGTCTCAACACTGGCCCGTACAAGAGCAAAAGTGTATCAGAAGGCGTTGTGAGGCAGTTGAGCAGTACTCTCTTTAATGGAGAGCGTTGGGTCTGCCCGCAAGATTCTGCCCCAGCCCATAAAGCAAAAACCACCCGCAGTGCCAAAAAAAACCATATTCCTGGGTTCATTGCCGCAGAAAATGGGCCCTGTTGAAGTCCGGATCTGAATCCATTGGACTACAGTTTGTGTTCAAAATTGGAGAACACGGCCTCTCGAAGACCTCACAAAAATTTTAAGAGCCTCAAACAATCTTTAGTTCGGCAGCGACGTCAACATCAATAGAGGTCGTGCGTGCTGCAAGAGCTGAGTAGCCTAATCGTTTGAAGCTTTGAGTAAAAGCAAATAGTGACCATTTCGCATGAAAAGGAAAATTTATTTTTCTAATATTTACATGATTAAATACAACTAACTTCATTAAAAAAAGTTTTATAAATTCATATAAAGGGTGGTTAAATTTCAAGGGCCGATATTGAATGTGAACCACACCTAAACGTCTAGTGTTTTTCTGCACTTCATTTGATATTTTTCAATTTCAAACTAATTCAATTTGAACCATGGAAAGATACACAATCGGGCAACGCGTAAAAGTTATTCAGGCTTATTATGAAAACGGGCGTTCAAATCAAAATGCATATCACGCACTTCGTGAAGAAAATCATCTTCAGTGATGAGGCGCATTTTCACCTTAGTAGATTCGTCAATAAGCAGAGTTGCCGCATTTGGGAGAATGATAATCCAAGAATGATTGCCGAAAAACCAATCCACCCACAAAGAGTGACTGTTTGGTGCGGTTTATGGGCCGGCAGCATCACTGAGCCGTATTTTTTCCAAAATGAGGCCGGTCAAGCAGTTACTGTGAATAGTGTTCGCTATCGTGAGATGATAACGAACTTTTTATGGCCCGAATTGGAAGATATGGATGTGGACGATATGTGGTTTCAACAGGACGGTGCCGGTTGTCACACAGCCAACGAAAGAATGGCTCTTTTGCGCGAAAAATTTGATTGCCGAATAATCTCACGACCGGGCGATGTCAATTGGCCGCCAAGATCATGTGATTTGACACCGTTGGACTTCTTTCTTTGGAGTTATCTGAAAGAAAAAGTGTACGTTGATAAGCCAGCAACAATTCAAGAGCTAAAGGATGAGATAATTCGGCACATTAACGGCATAGAACCTCAATAATGCCTCAGCGTCATCGAAAATTTGGACCATCGGATGGAGGTGTGCCGCCGATAGTTTATTTCATGCGTAATTGAGCCATACCAATATTATCATAATAAAGAAAAATGACAATAATTTCTTAAAAAACTTGTATTTTATTCAAAATCAACACCGGCCCTTGAAACTTAACCACCCTTTATATAACGGACTTAAGGACGTAGTCTGGTCAACAACTCATTTTTTATAGATTTTTTTCTGAATTTTTGTTTAAGAAAATAAAATGCGATCGTTTTGTATTTTATAGTATACAAAAACAATTTTTTTTACATATTTTGCCGGACTTTTGAAAAAAGGTATGTTATTTTGTTATTTAAAAAAAAAAAAAATGTTCCGATTGGCATACCTGCCAGAATGACAAGCCTACAGAATAATAATCAGTTTAACCTTTTCGTTTCAGATGTCCTAAAGAGCCAAAATCCTGTTGACAAGCCACTTGTCTTTTTTTTTAAGACGCTTACTTTGATGCCACCCTACTACAAAAAAATTTGTCTAAAAAAAAATGTTTTTGTATACTATTTGATGTCAATACTCGTAATAACATATTATAAAGTCAAAACGATCGGAATTTTATGTTCTTAGAAAAAATTCCTAAAAAATATCTATAAAAAATGAGTATTTGACTTGTAACAGAATTTATGGCAGGGCTAAAGCAATTGTTTTCATTTTTTGTAGTTTTTAGAGAAATTTTTGTTGACCCCGCCAAAGGCGCGCCTTGTTATTAGAGGGTTAAGGGGTTACATGGGTTTCATCGGGTAAAAAAGGCGTATTTTCAGTATTCTTTTTATGTAAAAAATTATTGATTTTATTCAAACTTTTTCTGTCTTATAGATACATATTTAAAGAATAATTTCTGAAATTTTCAAAAAAAAATTAAAACTCATTCATTGTGACGTCATTTCCGGTCACCCCTCGAAAAAAAGGTACGTCCGCGTTGTCAGCATAACTACTGACAGGGTCATCAAAAATGAAAAAAAAACAAAAATACGTGTTTTAGTTAAGACCATTAACTTGTGCTTCAACGAAGGAAAGAAAAAAACGTAAAAATTGGAATTTCGGCAGACATTTTTCCAAAAAAATGATAGTTTCGGTAAAATTTGCTTGACATTTTGTTTTTTTTTTTTTAAATAGTTGTAATTGAAGAAAAAAAAACAATATCCTTCGTTCAAGCACGAGTAAAATGTATCTCGAACACCTGTGTAAAATTTCATCAAAATCGGTTGAGTAGTTTTCTAGAAAATTTGACAACCGACTTTGAAAACACGGTTCCGAGAAAAACGCATTTAAAGTTTTGAGTAACAATAAAAGTGGCTTAGAGCTCACACATTCCAAAGGCTGGATCTCCGAAACTATTATTCGGATCGACTTGAAAATTTAGGATAATATTCTTGAGATGATGTAGAAATTAATAAGCCAAAAAAAGACAGATTTTTTGAACCCACGTAACCTATGTAACCCCTTAAGTTTTACAGTTTTTAGCAGCGCTCATAACGCAATGGCCAAACACTGTAAATACACGCGTATGTGTGTAGGTATGCGCCAATATTTTTACCAACGAACAGCTAATTAAATTGCTAAGCTATTCAGCGTAAAATGAAAAAAAAAAAACAGTGAATGCTTAAGCGAACAAATGCAAAAATGAACATTCCAGCCGCCAGATACCAACTGTGACTTTCTCACCACACACGCACACGCACTCGTGCATGTGTAACTGTTATGTGCAGACAAACTTTATGAAACCACAAAACACTCGACAATAAAATAAGTGAAATGAAATATTTATACTGTAACGGGATATCACGTGTAATGTGTAATAGTATATGTGTATGCATATGTAAGTCTCTCTTCGTGCATATATTCGTATGTATATATTTGGCCATTAAAACATAACAAGGTTAATGTGGAACGCCATTGCATATTTACATACTCAGCTACATGCATGTGGGTGGGCGTGAGAGTGTGTGCGTGTGTGTAGAATTATGCGCAACAATACCAAATCGAATTAAAAAATGCAATTTATTCCGCAAAAACAGGGCAGGACGACAAACGCAGGATAAGAAGCTTGAGTGCGCGCTGGCGGGGTGGTGTGACCCACTCAGGGGTGTGAGGGGTAAGAGTGAGTAAAAGTATTTCAAGTGTAGGCAGTCAGCTGGGCTGAAGTATCAATAAATCGCACAGCCGCTGCTCTTTGTGACCTATACAGGGACAACAGCCATTGCGGCTACATCAGCAACAGCAACAGCAAATGCAAAAACAAATGCGCGATTACATGTTAGGTGTGTATGTGTGTGTGTGTGCTGTGCTGTATTGATGTTGCATATTTGTTTTTTCTCGTGTTACTCGTTAATGTTTCACCGCATAAATTTCAAGTATGCGTTATAATATTGAACATTTTTCCCACTTTTTTTGGTTCGCTTTTAATTTTTTATCTGTCGTGCAACTCACACCTTCTGGGTGCTGCATATCTGCCTGCGTACCGTCATATACAAATTTCTATGTGTATGAGTGTAAGTTGTTGTTGTTGTGCTCGTATGTGCCATGGGAGTTATGCTGTTTTGTGTTTTTACGCTTTGCAAAATGTGTTGTATTCTGTTGTTCATTCGTTGTTGTTGTTGTTGCAAGTGTCAGCAACATTCCGCTGAACCACTTAAATATGAAATTAATTTACAATGCGCGGGGAGGTCAATAAATTTGTAATGTAGGCAAAAACACAAAAAACCAAAATAATTGAAATTATAAAATAACATTTTGAAAAAATTTATTCATCTTTCAGAGACACACTAACGCAAAAAATGAGTCCATTAAGTCGGCGCGGCTTGTGGAGCTTAGAAGCCTTAACAAATTCATAAATTAACATAGCTCAGCACTGTTACACTATCAGAATATATAATACAAGTTGGACCGAGAATCTCATTCTAGTCCTTTACAATGCTTCATAGCTGGAGCGAAATGCTTTACTCCGTGTTATTGTGCAATTATTATACTGCAATCCAGCTGATAGTGCTGAGAGCGCCCAAGCCGTAGAAGAAGTACAAGTCCCGCACCAAGTCGTTCAGAACCAGGCGCTCTATTTTTCGAAGAGATAGCAATACATGTCACGAACTGTTAATCTCCCTCACGTTAATCACGAATTGAGACTAGGACTGTCTATTACAATCTTCCCAGAGCGCAAAGATTTTTAACTGAAGGCGTTCTCTGAGTCTGCTAGTCAGGCTTTTATCATGAAACAGAATCCGCTGAAAAGGCTGCTGCCGCTTCTATGCCGTAGTTTATTTTGGAGAAGTCTTTGAAACCTGATACTCCGTACAAGCGTACTCTCTGTTAAGCGGACTGTATTAAGGGACTAAACAGTTTGTCTGCTTGTGCGAGGTGTCCGCTTATGAGAAAAGTGCAAAAACAGTTAATAATATGTAATTGGGGGGCTTACGTGTTACGGGAGAGTTGCTCGCTCAATAGATTTTTTTTTAATTCTTAGGTATTTATGGTATGTTTTTTATCTATTATTTTATTTTGTATTTAAATTTTTGTTTTTTATAAAAGTGTTTTTTTATTATATTTAAATTTTTTTAAGTTTTTCCTAAAAGTATTATTTTTTTAGTATTTAAATTTTTAATAAAAGTTTTTTTATATTTAAATTTTCTTATATTTTTTTATAAAAGTATGTTTGTTTTTTATTTAGATTTTTTTATGTTTTTATAAATTTTGTGTTTTAGTATTTAAATTCTTTACAGCTTTGTTTAGAAGTTGGTTTTTAGTATATACATTTTTTAAAGTATTTTATAAAAGTATTTTTTATTTAATTTTAAGTTTTTATAAATGTATTACCTTTTTCAGTATTTAAATTTTTTTATGTTTTTCATAAAAGTATTATTTTTTTTAGTATTTAAATTTTTAATCGTTTTTTATAAAAGTTTTTTTGTATTTAAATTTTTTTAAGTTTTTTATAAAAGAATTACTTTTCTTAGTATTTAAATTTTTTTATGTTTTTGTATAAAAGTAATTTTGTTTAGTATTTATATTTTTTTTTAATATTTTTATAAAAGTGTTTTCTTTTGTTTTTTATTAGTAGTTATTTTTTTAGTTTTTTATATTTAAATTTTTTAAGTTTTAAATAAAAGCGTTTTTTTCTGGTATTTAAATTTTCTTGTTTTTTTATAAAAGTATTTTTGTTTTTAGAATTTAAATTGTTTTAAAGTTTTTATAAAAGTGTTATTTTTTTAGTTTTTTATAAAAGCTTGTTTGTAGTAAATACATTTTTTTATGTTTTTTATAAAAGTAATTTTTTTATTTAAATTTTTTTAAGTTTTTTATAAAAGTGTTTTTTTTTTTGTTTTTGTTATAAAAGTATTATTGTTTTTAGTATTTAAATTTTTTTTTAGTTTAAATTTTGGTTTTTTAGTATTTAAATTTTTTAAAGTTTTGTCTAAAAGTTTTTTTATATATAAATTATTAAGGTTTTTAGAGAGGTTTTTTTTTATAGTTAAATGTTTTTAAGTTTTTTATAAAAGCGGTTTTAGTATTTAAATTTTTTTAAGTTTTTTATAAAAGTGTTTTGTTTTTGTTTTTTATAAAAGTGTTACTGTTTTTAGTATTTAAATTTTTTAAAGTTTTTTCTAAACGTTGTTTTTTATACATAAGTTATTAAGTTTTCTATAGAAGTTTCTTTTTATATTTAAATGTTTTTAAGTTTTTGATGAAAGTGTTATTTTAGTTAAATTTTTTTAAGTTTTTATAAAAGAATGACTTTTTTCAGTATTTAAATTTTTTTATGCTTTTGATAAGAGTATTGTTTTTTTGGTATTTAAATTTTTGATAGCTTTTTATAAAAGTTTTTTTTATATTCAAATTTTTATAAGTTTTTCATAAAAGTATTTTTTTTATATTTAAATTTTTAACAGTTTTTTATAAAAGTTTATTTGTTTTTACTGTTTACATTTTTTTTAATGTTTTTATAAAAGTTTTTTTTTTGCTTTTTATAAAAGTATTGTGTTATTTTTTTAGTAGTTAAATTTTTCAAAGATTTTATTAAAGTTTTTTTATATTTAAATTTTTATAAGTTTTAACTAAAAGCGTTTTTTTTGGTATTTAGATTTTCTTATGTTTTTTTTTAAATTAATTGTTTTTAGAATTTAAATTGTTTTACGGTTTTTATAAAAGTTTTTTTATAAAAGTATTATTTTTTTAGGTTTTTATAAAAGCGTTTTTTTAATATAAAATTTTTTTATGTTTTTTATAAAACTATTATATTTTAAGTTTTTTATACAAGTTTTTTGTTTTTATGTTTTTGATAAAAGCGTTTTTTGTATTTAAATTTTTTTATGTTTTTTATAAAAATAATTTTTTTTATATAATTTTTTTTAAGTTTTTTATAAAAGTGTTTTTTTTGTTTTTTATAAAAGTATTATTGTTTTTAGTATTAAAATTTTTTTTAGTTTTAAGTTTTGTTTATTAATATTTAAATTTTTCAAAGTTTTGTATACAAGGTTTTTTTTACATATAAATTTTTTAAAGTTTTTTATGAAAGCGTTTTTTTAGTATTTCTATATTTTTATGTTTTATATAAAACTATTCCTTTTTTTAGTACATAAATTTTTTAAAGTTTTCTATAAAAGTTTTTTTTTGTATTTTTATATTTTATATTTAAATGTTTTTACGTTTTTTGTAAAAGTTTTTATTTGCATTTAATTTTTTGTTTTTGGTCTTGAAATTTTTTACGATTTTTATAAAAGTGGTGTTTTAGTAATATATTTAAATTAGTTTTAACTTTTTTATTAGTGTTGATTTTGGTATTTAAATTTCTTTAATTTTTTTTAAAAGTATTTTTGTTTTTATATTTAAATTTTTTTTAAGTTTTTTATAAACGATTTTTCTTTTTTACTTCGATTTTTTTATGTTTTTTTTTAACTAAACCCTTCAAACTTTGCACAAAATTCACAAAGACGTAAAAAATACATCAAAAATCTCACATTTAATCAGAATTCTAAGTTCTGGATATGCAGTTTTATAGAGCATTCAATTTTAATACCACAAAGTGCAAGTGTGGAGTCACGCATAAAGCGAATTCAATTTTGGAAATTTTTTTCGCGTACGATTTCTTATAATTTTCTTCCATATAAAGCAAATGCGCTCAAAACGTCTTTTATATAAAAGAAAGTGCTCCGCACCTCTGCGAAAGAAAATTGGCAAAAATGTTTAAGAGAATTTAAAGCCCTTTGAGGAGACTAAAAAACTGCTTATCCGGAATTTCTATACACAAAGATTCTGATTAAAAGTTGGACATCTTCATATATTTCCTTCAAATTTGTTAAAATTTTAAGAGCTTTATGTTTAAGAGTCAGTATGTTGATTCGCATTAATCCACGCCCTTTGCAGCCTATTTATTACCTCAAATATATGGTTCATCTCGGCAACTGCCCACCAGATGAACTAACCTTAAGAAATAATCAGACGAATCACTGTCTTGCAGTTGCATTCAAGTCATGATTTTCGGTGCACACTTTGCATGCATCTCAATCAAGGATCGAATTCTTTTTATTCAACTACTAAATTGAATATTTAAATTTAATAAAAAAAAGAAAATTAATTAAAATACTTAATTTGGAAATAATCAATTACTTCGCATTTCTTTCAATAATTTTCGTACTCTTTCATATAAATAATGGCATCACAATGAAAATTGCCTTATTTGCTTGCTGATTGATCACATATTTAACCTGCTACTTACATTGCTGTCAGACTAACCCGTTACAGATATATTGAGTCTTGCTCTCTGTGCTGATTTACTAAACTTGAAATAAATATTTTTGAGTCAAGCGCTTCTCATACATTTTTAGAGTGCTCTGCTGCAGTGGCCGTCATTGATTGAATATAAATCAGGATCGTTCCAATAACGTAGGACCCGACTATCGTGGGGATATCTTACAAAAGCGCTCGCTCATCTGATGTTGTTGTTGTTGTTGAAGTGGTTGAGTATTTCCACTGAAATAGTCCTAATTAGTGACCAGCACCGTTTTATTACCACCGTCCCCATATAATGATGTTTTTTTTTTTTTTTTGTTCTAAGTCAGATCCATTTAGTGAGGTCCAAGTACAGCAGCAGATTCAGTATCTCGATGTGTGAGATCTCATTAATTTGCTAGCCCTAGACATTCACACAAGTAGTGGAAAAGATTTTTCTTAGCTCCTTAGCTCCTTCTACAGATAGGATTGAAGGTTGAGTCTAGCTGCATGATCCCCTACTTTCCAATGGCCTGTAAGGGTTGCAGTGATGCGTGAGATGTTTGGCCGAGAAAATCCTAACAGATCATTCGCCTTTTGGATTTTGTATGACGGTCATGTGTTTTTTGTTGTAATACATGTAGTTAGTTGCTTCCATCTTCTTTCGGCTAAAGCAAGATAGTGTGAAGCTATGGATGCTTTTAATGTGTTCAGTGGGGTGGAGACTGCCACCGCCCCTGCTATTTCTAGTGTCAAACCTCTTGTTAGCTCATCCGCTATCTCATTACCCCGTATGTTCCTATGATCGGGAACCCATAACAGAGTCATTCCAAGTTAATAACTAAGCACTTCCAGCTCCTCTCTACACTGTAAGACTAGTTTGGATGAAATCGAGTTGGATTCTAAAGCCTTTATAGCTGCTTGACTGTCTGAGAAGATAGCTACTCTTGCACCAACTTCCTTGTAGAGCTTTAGTGATTTGCATGCTTCTCTGATCGCTAACAGGAAGACGAATTAACTGAGATAGGTTGAGCGGCTCCGAATGGAAGCCAGCTCCCTTCCAATCACCTTCCCTTTGCTCCATTCGGCTCTCGGTGGAAAACGTACCGTAAAGTCTTAGTCTTTCTTGAAGCTAAGGTCGGGCAGAGTGTAGTCTGATCTGTTTTTGAGCAGCGGGGGCCCTTGTAGGAGGATCTTACTGTGACCGTATGACCTTGTTGTCCAGCTTCCTTCTCGCCGCGCTGCAAGTAGCGATTGTTTTAATGTGTAAATCTATTGGTAGCAGATGAGTTGATACATTGAGCGCTTCAGTAGGACTGGTGTTAAGCGCTCCTGTAGTTAGGATAAACGCTGTTCTTTGTATCTTGTTCAGCCTAGTTTTGTTGTATTTCTTCGCTCATCTGTTAGTCTCACAAATCGTTCAACTTATACGCGTATGCAGGTCCACAAAACTTCCTCATGGACCACTCACTCTATACATATCTCGTTTGCTTATCGTTCGTGGTCCAGGCGTTAGAGTATTTACATATTATACATTATTTTGCACATTTTTTGGTCTCCCCTTATTTGGGTCAATAATACTCTCAGCTTCAAAAGCAGTCACACACACACAAGTAGAGTGGAAAAAGTGCTTAGCTTTTCAATACTGCTTTTCAATTTGAATTAATGGTATCGCATATTTATTTTGTATAATTTTTTATTTTTCAAAATATTTTTGGAAAGTTTGTTTTTTGTACAAGTGTTGTGTAAATTGCCGTTGATAAAATTTATATGTATACAGCGTCGCACTTAAAAAGTTGAACACCTGAAACGGAGTTAAATTTTCTATTGGTTTTCTCTTATTTATCAAACGAAAATATTTCTTTTATAGAAATGAGTTAAATTGTAACAGAGCCATATAAATTACAGGTAGATGCATTCTTAATAGCGCGCAAATTCTTAAAATAGTGTCGATTCTAGAAAAAATGGTAGTTTTATGTTTATTTGCATTCCCTATTTTAAAGTATTGTATATTTTTGTTAAATTAGTTATTTTTATTAAATTATGCATGTTTATTAAATATTTTTTTTTATATTTACATTTTTTTTATAATTTTTTTTTTGGGGTAATTTGTCAGGTCTTTTTTATTTTTTGTAAAAATTTTATGTTTATTCATTTGTTTGTTTCATTCTGTACTGTATTGCCCATTTTGATCAATGACCTGTTGCCATCTTTCAGGCAGCATCATAATCCCACGTTCATAAAACTTCTGGTTTTTATTAGCAAAAAACTGAATCAGGTACGATTTGAGATCATCAGCATCATTGAAAGTTTTACCATTCCAGGAGTTTTGTAAAGATCGAAACAAAAAGTTATCTGATGGTGCAAGGTCAGGACTATATGGTGGATGTGGCAAAACATCCCAATCAAGCTCCAATCATTTTTGCCGAGTGGCCTTGCATTGTCATGATGGAGCACAATACCTTTTCGATTTGTCAATTCGGGTCGCTTTTGTTGTTCAATGTCGACATCAGAGTTGATCGTTCGGTTGGGTGTAAAAGTTCAAAGTAGACAATTCCTTTGTAGTCCCACCAAACTGATAACAAAATCTTCTTTTGATGAATATCAGCTTTTGATGTTGTTTGAGTTGGTTCACCTGGTCTGCTCCACTATCTTTTCCGCTTGATATTGTTGTAAATAACCCATTTTCCATCGCCAGTTATCACTCATTTGAAAAATTTATCGTTTTCATTACGTTTCTTTAGAAAATCGCAGCTGTTAATGCGTTGCATTAAATGAGTTTATTTCAGTTTGCGAGGAACCCATGTATGGAGTTTTTGAACATAGCCACGAAACAATGGCTCTTTTGCGCGAAAAATTTGATGGCCGAATAATCTCACGTCGCGGCGATGTCAATTGGCCGCCAAGATCATGTGATTTGACACCGTTGGACTTCTTTCTTTGAGGTTATTTTAAAGAAAAGGTGTACGTCGATAAGCCAGCAGCAATTCAAGAGCTAAGGGATGAGATAATTCGGCACATTAACGGCATAGAACCTCAATAATGCCTCAGCGTCATCGAAAATTTGGACCATCGGATGGAGGTGTGCCGCCGAGGTGCGCCATTTGGCCGATATTTTATTCCACACGTAATTGAGTCATACCAATATTACCATAATAAAGAAAAATGACAAAAATTTTCTAAAAAATTGTGTTCTATTCAAAATCAACACCGGCCCTTAAAACTTAACCACCCTTTACAAGCAATGGGACGCGTAAAGTTGAAAATACAAATCTTCTCCATTCAAAACCATTTGAATGTATGATATTTAGTAAACCGGTTACTTCAACCCAAAATTTACGCCACCTTGAATAATAAAGTGTGAGGGTGAACTCGCACAAAAATCGCGTAAATTTTTGATGGTTTTGGTTTTTTGCACGCAATGTTGAGAGTTTTCTTCGATATGAAGCAAATTCGCGAGGAAGTCTTTCATATAGAAAAAAGTGCAACACCTCAGCGAAAAAAAATTGCAAGAAATCAGCGGAAATCTTGAGGAACTTGAAATTTGTATTGTACTTTTTAAGCCAAAATTGAGAGGGCTATAAAACTGCATAATCAGTAAAATTCTAGAAATCTTGAAACTTTGAAAACTTTGATGACAATTTTTTGAAATTTATAAATTTTTGTGAATTTTGTACAAAGTTGGGAGCTTCGAATTACTAGGTTTTTGTGGTGAAATGCACTGCACTTCCGCAAAAAGCTTCAAAAAAATTAATTACAAAAAAAAGTAGTTAAAACTTGGTAACTCGTCGCACTACTATTATTTCGTGCACAGGTGTACATATTTATGTATAAGGCATCCTAGGTCTATATTTAAGCTCTAAAGCACAGTATTAGGTAGCAGAAAAGGGCGCACGATATTTATATGGACGATTGCACCTGCTAACATTTTCATGTCCGCCACTGTTCATGCATTCATTTTACTATTGCATTATTTTATTATTTCCTATTAACTTCTCTGTCATATTTGTGGTGAAAAATACTTTTCAGCCGCCATGCTGACAGCCACTTTTATTAAATTTTAGTATCAAATTTTTGTGCTTTTTTTCATAGTCTGCATTGTTCCCGCATTTTATGTTACTTGATACAATAATTCGAAACATTTGGAATTTTATGTGGCGCACAATGGAATCCCAATTAAATAACTAGCGGGCATATGACTATATATATCTATTATACTTACATACACACACACTTGAACGTCTAAATTCATATATTTTTATGTTGATGTAATCAGTGGATTGGTTACAGCTATCGAGAATTTGATGTGAAAATTTATTGGAAAATATTAATAAAAAAATAATTATTTTTCTTTTTTCTGTGCAAGCAAATAGTAAATTTCCAGTTTTAAATAAATTTGATTAGTTGGAGGTCTGTGCAAAATTTTGAGCGAAATAGTTTAATGGCGAGTGGCTAGTGAATGAGAGGCTCCTTATTTACAAATAATATTTTTTTTGAAATAAATTTTGAAAATATTTCATTGGCACTTTTTTAATAAATACAAATTTGGCAGTCGATATGAAAGCTCAGAGGTTAAATTCATCGGATGAAACAGTTCACAGGCACCTGGTTCAATTGGAAAAGGTTTCAAAATTGGGAAAATGGCTTCCGCATAGACTTTCCGTCGGCAACCTTCAGCAGAGAGTGAATGTGTGTTCTCAGCTGCTGCAATGGCTTGAAAATGAAAGTTTTTTGAACCGTATCGTTACTGGTGATGAAAAATGATTCCTTTACAATAATCCTGTTCACAAACGCCAATGTTTAGATAAAGATGAAACACCAGAACTGACCCCTAGAGATGGCCTTCACCCCAAGAATATTCTCCTGTCTATTTCGCGGGATATGGCCGGTATTATTTATTATGAACTTCTGGAACCAAACCAGACGATAACTGCTGATTATTATTCCCATCAGCTATCAAACCTGAATGAGGCACTAAAAAATCGACCGTCTTTAGTGAATAGACGCAAAGTTTTGTTTCACCACGACAACGCAAGACTTCATACCGCAAGGCAAACATTAGGCAAGCTGAACAAGCTCGCATGGGAGCTAATGCCGCATCCACCATACTCTCCGGATATTGCACCTTGTGATTATCACCTTTTCCATGCACTTCAATCCCATATGAGTAACAAGAACTACTCCTCAGAAGAAGCTATAAAAAGGGATATCGAAGCGTATTTTGGCTCCAAGGACAAACAATTTTTTGAGCAGGGAATTAAAAATTTGCCTAAACGTTGGGAAGACATTATAAATAATGAAGGAAAATATATTATTGATTAATAAATACTTTAAACATCTTTTTTATTAGTTTTAAAACGCACGAACTTATGGACTGGCCTGATACTATTTCAAAATTTATTTAAATTTATTTAATAATATTTTCGAAATTTATTTAAATTTTTTAATAATATTTTCAAACTATATTTAAATTCTTTTAACATTATTTTCTAAATTTATTTAAATTTTTTTAATACTATTTTCAACATTTATTAAAGTTTTTTGAATAATATTTTCTAAATTTGTTTAAATTGTTTTAATAACATTTGCAAAATTTATTTAAATTTTTTTAATAATATTTTCAAAGTTTATTGAAATTTGTTTAGTAATATTTTCAAAATTTATTTAAATTTTTTTAATACCATTTTCAAAATTTATTTAAATTTGCTTATTAATATTTTCAAAATTTATTTAAATTCTTTTAGAAATATTTTCAAAATTTATTTAAATTTTTTTAATAATATTTTCTAAATTTATTTAAATTCTTTTAGAAATATTTTCAAAATTTATTGAAATTTGTTTAGTAATATTTTCAAAATTTATTTAAAATTTTTGTAATAATATTTTCAAAATTCATTTAAAATTTTTGTAATAATATTTTAAAAATTTATTTAAATTTTTTTTAATACTATTTTCAAAATTTATTTAAATTTGCTTAATAATATTTTCATAATTTGTTTAAATTCTTTTAGAAATATTTTCAAAATTTATTAAAATTTGTTTAGTAATATTTTCAAAATTTATTTAAAATTTTTGTAATAATATTTTGAAAATTTTTGTAATAATATTTTCAAAATTAATTTAAATTTTTTTAATACTATTTTCAAAATTTATTGAAATTTGTTGAGTAATATTTTCAAGATTTATTTAAATTTTTTTAATACCATTTTCAAAATTTATTTAAATTCCTTTAGAAATATTTTCAAAATTTATTTAAATTTGTTTAATTTATTTTAATTTTTTTTTGTAATATTTTCAACATTTATTTACATTTGTTTAGTTTATTTAGATTTGTAAAAATTTATTTTAATTTTTTTATAATATTTTCGACATTTATTTACATTTTTCTAGTTTATTTAAATTTGTAAAAATTTATTTTAATTTTGTTTATAATATTTTCGACATTTATTTCCATTTGTTTAGTTTATTTAGATTTGTAAAAATTTATTAAAATTTTTTTTTTATAATATTCTCGATATTTATTTACATTTTTTTTAGTTTATTTAAATTTGTAAAAATTTATTTTAAGTTTTATTTTATAATATTTTCGACATTTATTTACATTTTTTTAGTTTATTTAAAATTGTAAAATTTTATTTTAATTTTTATTTTATAATATTTTCGACATTTATTTACATTTTTTTAGTATATTTGAATTTGTAAAAATGTATTAAAATTTTTTTTTTATAATATTTTCGATATTTATTTACATTTTTTTAGTTCATTTAAATTTGTAAAAATTTATTTTAATTTTTTTTTATAATATTTTCGATATTTATTTACATTTTTTTAGTTTATTTAAATTTGTAAAAATTTATTTTAATTTTTTTTATAATATTTTCGACATTTATGTACATTTTTTTTAGTATATTTAAATTTGTAAAAATTTATTTTAATTTTTTTTTATAATATTTTCGACATTTATTTACAGTTTTTTAGTTCATTTAAATTTGTAAAAATTTATTTTAATTTTTTTTATAATATTTTCGACATTTATTTACATTTTTTTAGTTCATTTAAATTTGTAAAAATTTATTTTAATTTTTTTTTATAATATTTTCGACATTTATTTACATTTTTTTAGTTTATTTAAATTTGTAAAAATTTATTTTAATTTTTATTTTATAATATTTTCGACATTTATTTACATTTTTGTTAGTTCATTTAAATTTGTAAAAATTTATTTTAATTTTTTTTTTATAATATTTTCGATATTTATTTACATTTTTTAGTTCATTTGAATTTGTAAAAATTTATTTTAATTTTTTTTATAATATTTTCGACATTTATTTACATTTTTTTAGTTTATTTAAATTTGTAAAAATTTATTTTAATTTTTATTTTATAATATTTTCGACATTTATTTACATTTTTTTTAGTATATTTAAATTTGTAAAAATGTATTAAAAATTTTTTTTTATAATATTTTCGATATTTATTTACATTTTTTTAGTTTATTTAAATTTGTAAAAATTGATTTTAATTTTTTTTTATAATATTTTCGACATTTATTTACATTTTTTTAGTTCATTTAAATTTGTAAAAATTTATTTTAATTTTTTTTTTTATAATATTTTCGACATTTATTTACATTTTTTTAGTTCATTTAAATTTGTAAAAATTTATTTTAAGTTTTATTTTATAATATTTTCGACATTTATTTACATTTTTTTAGTATATTTAAATTTGTAAAAATGTATTAAAATTTTTTTTTATAATATTTTCGATATTTATTTACATTTTTTTAGTTTATTTAAATTTGTGAAAATTTATTTTAATTTTTTTTTATAATATTTTCGACATTTATTTACATTTTTTTAGTTTATTTAAATTTGTAAAAATTTATTTCAATTTTTTTATAATATTTTCGACATTTATTTAAATTCTTTTAATAAAAATTATAGATCCTTCAAAATTGTGCGCAAATTACTACATTTTTCCATAAGTTTCCGTTAAAAATATATTTTTCCTACGATTTCGCGCGCACATTTGGCAGCTTTTTGCGTATCTGCGAAAAAAAAACGCATATCCTACGCTATATTTTTTATTCCCCCTCTGTACCGTTAGATAACTGATGCTATTAATTTTATGGCTTTTTATCACGTATCAATTGATTTAAAGCAATTTGTTGATGAGCTTGAATTTTTTTTCGTATTTTTCCTCCAGAAATATCCTTGGCTTAAAAAATGTAGAAGAAAAAATTATATTGAAAATGAAAAAGTACAGGTTATTGAAAAGCGATTAACAGCATATTTAAATAATTGAGAATTTTACAAAAGGGCGAATATGCATAACGACTAAGTGGGCACTACGAAAAAAACACACAGAGAGAGGCCAAATTACTTTGCTCACACAACTTTTTGCTGTTAAGGGAAATGCACACGTAAATGTAATGAAATATAAACCTTATCTATTTAGTTTAATAATAAAAGCCATCTGGCTTCACCTTTGGCTAATAACTACAGTTATTCCTGACAAAAATCTACTTAGGAGTGTTTGTAGGGGCAGAATGGTAGTAGTGGCCCTATGCGCCGACTAGGAGCGAGAGAATGTGCAGAGAGATGTTTTTTTTTAATAATCCCTTAGTTCTTCTTGAAAATGTCACCTAAAAGTAGAAGCAGCTGAGGTAATTATAAACAAATTTTCTAAATTTCAAATACCAACAGCTATAGACCTCTTTCACCCATGCAGTACTTCTGGAAAGGCACCAAAAACGCATGCTTTATTACCCCACTTCATTCTGCGAGTGTCTTCTGTTTTTAAGTTGCAGTTAAGTTGCTTGTTCATAATTACCCTAATGTGTAAGGGGTAATTCATTCAGAATTAAGTGATAAGTGAATTGACTCTGGTCATTCGTAACTTCGCCTACTTAACATAACAGCAAAGTGAGTTTTATTTCTCAGACCCCCCAGTTAGTTCAACGAGGATGAACATGGATGGATACAATTGATCAACTGAAGTTTCTATATATGATATCTCCTCCACTTTTCCAGCTTCCATTTCCTAAATGAGGTCGTCAAGGTTGTCGTATTTTTCTTCTGCAAAAATTTCAGCAGGGAGACCTTCAGACTGATCAGCTTCGCACTCTTTTTCCTGTTTGTGCATCGTTTTCTTTTTTTTTTTTTTGGTTTCCCTCTTGAACTTTATTGTCTTGCTTTTTGCTTGATATTTTTATTTATTTATTTATTTACTATTCTTTTCTTCAGTATATTGTTTTAGCGTTGCAAAGCAGTTTCATTTGTGGTACCTCTCAATATGTGTGACATTTCAAGCGAGTTGTGGCCACCCTCTTCGGACTCGTAGTAGGGGCTTTATTTTTGTCTATGCTTTTCGAAAAGACATCCACAATGTCCGTTGCATTGCTTGATTTTGCATTTCTATATCTGGATTTCCGATATGTTGTTGTGTTAAAGAACGACCATTTTCACAAATTGTGCATCCGTCTACTTGACAAATGTTAAAATTGCCATAAAAAAGATACCGTCGAGGCATTATTCACTACCGACATCTAGGCGTCAGATTTACGTGAGCTGCACCGCCTTTAAAAGAATCTCAAAAATTCCCATCCTAGTTTGATTCCATTGATACAAATTTTAAGCATTTTTATCCAGAGATTTTAAACCAAACGCTTTTGTTATCAAATTTATTTTCTTGGTAAAAATTTTTTAAAAGTTATTTTTATTTATAAATAACTAAATTTGTGGAGGTAGTTACAAATTTAATGCCTTAAAATATTATATAATCAGTTTTATAAATCCCATGAACAGGCCTAAATGCTTTCTTTGCATTTTTCAATTTACGCCCTACCTCTCTCCTAATAACGCTCTCCCACCTTTGTTTGCCGCCACCGAATGGCAGATTTGTATGAGCAACTTTTTCGAACTTACCAAAGAATATTCAAGCACAGGAGGTGGCAGCCGCTCATTGCATAATTTAGTGTAAAGGACAAAGTCCCGAGCAGTTCAATTGAATTTAGTGGTACTTACATGTATAGGTGTATAGGTATATGTATGCAAATATGTATGTATAGGCCCACAAAATATAAGGAATGTAACAGAAAAAATGTACGCCAGCGTGTAAAGCATTTATTTGTTAAAATTCATTGAAGTGGAAAAATCAAAGCGACAAATTGGGTTAGCTATTTTTGGTGTTGTATGAAATTTTTTTTTACTAATTTTATTTTTTTTTATTTCATTTTTGTATTTTATTGTATTGCATTTCTTTTTTTTTTTTTGTTTTATTTCATTTTATTCTAGTTTTTTTTTTTATTTTGTTTTAGTTTTATTTTATTTTTATTTTATTTTATTTTTTTATGTTTTGCGCATTATTGCGCTTGTTGAGTTCTTTATTTCTTAACTTTTCTGCAAATTTATTGGTACACTGCAGGATTTTATCCAGTCACTCACATTCGTTGAAGTACATTTACAGGATGGTACCGGTAAAAGTGTGTGGGCTAAGTTGACACTGACAGATTTTTCCAGCAAGAGAAGTTTTTTTTGCAGTTAGGTGGACAAATTTTATTGCTTTACTTTTGAAAAACATTAGCTAATATTACAAAGTTAGTGATTGACTTATTTGAAAATTTTTTTTTATCAGAATCAGTCATTTACGACTACCGACGTAGATAGGTTTGCACAACAAGCTCATGAATCTAAGAGAGAGAGAGCGCGCACAGCAAACCCGGTTCGAGCTTTTGTCTCAAAGGCCAAATACTCTTGGAGTAATGATTTGTTCGATCCCTACTGTCCCATTCACATAAAAAGCAAGGGTATTTTGTAAATCCCGATTGTTGCCCTAGAAGTATTGTTAGAACCTTAAGGTCCCCACAAATTTGCCATTGGTGTTCTTTGTATTTAATTCTATCTAATATTACTTCCATGTTGCAGTATTTCTCATCCAATATTACCGAATATCCTATGGAAACAGCTGCATAAACATTTGTATTGTGTAAAAGAACAGCTTTTAAACTTCTCTTTGACGAATCGATGAACAATCTCCACTCGTTAGCTTTATAACATCCTTGCTTGAAGCGATTCATCAATCCAACTATATCTTTGCAGTACACCAGAGAGTATTCTGCATCATTAGCGAAATATTCACGAAATTCCTTATCCCTATCTCGATAGTAAGAAACTTTAATTTTATCAGCTACATTAGTATTTCCTTTTAGCCATGATGCTAGGTACTCTGCCCCGTCCTTTGGTAAACCCAAATCACGTATGAGATCATTCACATGTTCTTGTGCAATTGGACCTTTGCTATTCTCAGCACTATTTGGAGTGTACTCTTCGTCATCACTAGCACTAACAACGTCAGTGTCATCATCAATCGATTCGTCATTTTCTGTAAATCCTTCTTCATCAGGTACTCTTTCAATTTCTTCTACCAAACTCTCATCTGCATCAGTTTCCAAATTTTGCTCAACATCCATATCTTCACTTACAAACGAATCCAATGATACTTCTTCTTCCTGAATTCGAGATAAGTAAACCGGTTTCGTGACACTTTTAACATTAGCGTACTTAATTTTTGGCTTGACTCTACTATTTATCCCCAACAAATTTGTATTGCAAAAATAACAATCTCTTTTATCAAAAGGTTCCTTCCATAACGTCGGCACTTTCATTTTTACTTCGGTTTTTTTACTTCCTAGCATTTTCCGGCATAATGCACATATGGTTTTTGGAACCCAATCGAATTCGTCGACTGTACTATCAATGCCAAATAATTCATGATATTGTTGTTTATGTTTTTCATTGAATTTTCTTCTATTTTTAGGGTCCTCATACTTACTACAAATACCTTTGCCATTTTGTCTGCCTCCCCAGGGTACCTCCTCGTGGTGACGGTGGAAACGACATGAACGTTTCTTTTGTCGGCCAAATCCCTGGGCGAAGGCGTTCGCGCCGTCATGGCAGACATGAGGCACAATGTTACGATGCAGGGCTTCGGAAACCCAGTATCGGCGGCTGGTCAGGGTGAGAAAGCGGGCCCGCAGTCGTCGTCATCATGCGACCGCAGCTCTTTGATAGTAGGAAACTTGGCTATGGAAGAGTATAATGCTACAAGAATCTTTCACTTCAGGTCTGGTGACCAAGAGTGCAAAGTAAAAAAGCGTGATTGTTTTTGTTATATATGACCTTGAACTGACCTTGAAATTGACCTGATGGGGTGAAACTGACCCCGGATTCGGATTCAGCGACCCCAAAAACATATAGTAACCGAGGTCAAGTTTCTGGGACTGAAAATTTTTTTTTTGTGGGGCGGTGTGATTTTATTATTGTTAACGAAATAAGGCGTTAAGGAATCAGAGATGTTACAAAGAAGGTGAGATCTATATAATTTGAGCTGAGTGATATAAATCCGGGCGGTTCCGGTAATGTGAAACCGACGACCGCGGGAACGACAATAATACAAGTATTTTTAGTAGTTTTTTCTACTTTTAAAAATAATACTTCTGGCTCTTATCTGGGATGAAATATAGTTAGAATAAGCACGAGTTATAAAGGATTTATTAATAGCACGATCAAGATCACTTAATTCTTTTTTTTTCATTGTCCAAATTAATTATGCTATACCTCAAGTGTCTACTTATATATTTTGAAACCATCCACAGTGTTGCTATTATATATCAAGACCTAAAAATTTGGGGTGTTGGCCACAAAATTTCATTTATATTTTATTGGCACACCATTTATATCAAATTGGTTAGAAATTTTCTTAATTTCTCAGTTGCATTTTCGTCTCGACGATGATCAGAAAAACAGTTATCTGATTAACGAGAAATCAATGTATCACCAGGTAACGATTTTTCAAGTGTTAGTTTTACTGGCTCATGTTTTGGTTTTTATCAGTCAAGTCCATAGTAATCAATCGAAACTTCCAGTTATGATACGATGCCAAAATTCGTCCCATCGCTCAATATACAGATTCGAAAATTCGCGCTGGAGCTTGAAGTACTATTGCTTGTGAAGTGGTATGAGCATTCATGGAGCCGTTCTTGGGCATGTCTTAGACCTACCAAAATGGTCTTAGAGGAACAGTCGAATGTCGTCGAACACTGAAATCATTTCTCCAATTTATCATTTTTTCGAAAACGGCATTTTTAACATACATACATACATTTTGAACTTAAAATCTGAAGTCAATCTGGCTCTCTCACTTGACTCTCCACTTTGCTGGGCTACATATCTTTCATATTGATATGTATTGTATTTCTATGCCTGATGAGGAACTTAAGTGGAGAAGGAAACTCCAATTACGCCGAAAATATGTGTTCTATACGAGCAATGAAAGAGCGAACAAAAAAATGTTTGAAACAAATCCTGAGGGAGCAAGAAGGAGAGGCCGGTCAAGGCGACAATGGGGGCAAAAGGTAGAAGGCGACATATGTATGATAAGAATCTCACAACATACAGCGAAAGTGGGCTGTTGAGAAGAATTGCGACGTATTGTGTTTACAAGTATATCTACCCGATTACCTTTTTTATTCGACGACTTCACTGAAACCTGTTATTTATAGCTCTATTAGGCGGCCGCAGTAGCCGAATGGTTTGGTGCGCGATTACCATTCGGGATTCACAGAGAGAACGTTGGTTCGAATCTCAGTGAAACACCAAAATTAAGAAAAACATTTTTCTAATAGCGGTCGCCCTTCGGCAGGCAATGGCAAACCTCCGAGTGTATTTCTGCCATGAAAAAAGCTCCTCATAAAAAAATATCTGCCGTTCGGAGTCGGCTTGAAACTGTAGGTCCCTCCATTTGTGGAACAACGTCAAGACGCACACCCCAAATAGGAGGAGGAGCTCGGCCAAACACCCAAAAAGGGTGTACGCGCCAATTATATATATATATATATATATTAGGTGTCCTGGGTAATATACATTTATCTCTTCTTATCAACACCTACATTACTTACATTTTTGTGCTTCGCTTTTAGGTTCGACAATTGTGATATTAATGGATTTGGCCGCCCTGAAGCTGTTTTTGGCCCTCTTTAGGTGCCAGCTTTTTGTATGTATTTTAAACAACAAATACTTCGAATATTGGGTCTACAGGTCACGTTACTACGAGGACAGCTAAGGTAGGCCTTTCTATATTAATGAATTTTCCATACATAATGAGACAGTTTTTTTTCTAAATAATGAAAATTTTGTAATATTTTATTTTGAAATACATTTTGTTTTATAAAAAACATTTTCCCGATCACCCTTCTTGTAACGCACGCACGCTGTATGTGTATTTACATAGAATACCGTTGACACTAATGACCAATTCATACAATGCCTCAAGCGTCTTTGACGGGCTTCTCAGAGAGCTTTGAACTCAACTCAGTAGACCTTGTCTACTGACTTAGTGAGCGAGCGTGGCTGAGTGTTGAAAATTGTAGTGCACTTTCAGGCGCAAATCATTTTAAATCAGAGCACTGGCCTTAAAGTATACATGTACATATGGATGTACATACATAGACGACTATTGTAGTCTTCTCAACTGACACACGACCGTTAGGTTCAATGCCACAAACGGAGAAATTTCCATGGGTGCAAAAAGCGCCGAATAATGCTGCGAGCTAACGGATAAATGCGAACGACTGAGAGTGAAAGCAGTGTTGAAAAGCAAAAACAACATGAGGGTAATGCACAATGCCTTTGTCAAGCAGCATTTCAAAGCAGTCATACTGGCTGCACACAGTTGGCTTCGATGTTGACGTTGACGTCTCTGCTGGCATTTTGACTTCTCAAAATCGCGACACCAAGCCGGTTATTTTTACGCTATTTTGTGATTATTTAATGTGTTGATGGCATATGAACACAAATTATGTACGAGTAGATGAGTAATGAAAACAAAAATGCGTCAAGTCATAACAAAAAGAAAAATAAAAAAAGAAAAGAAAAAAAACAAACAACAGCAGCAGTGGATACAAATTTAACTGTTTAAACGCTAAGCGGAATATTTTTGGGGGTATATTTGTTGATACAGCAGAAATTTGCAATGAACTCCAATACGTTGAGGGGGAATGAAATGCTATTTTTGCTTCTTATTTGTTTTGTTGCGAATTTGGTTTTCAATAGAAGAAACTGTGAGTATAAATTTGCGTTTTAAGCTTTTAGATACAAAAATTTAAATTTATAAGCAAACTCGTGCGAGGTTAGAATAAATTAAAGGCTGACACAAGAAGAGCAAAAAAGTATGAATTTATAATGAAAGCAAAAGAGAGAACTGTGTTAACTGATGGTTAATTAGAAAACGAATGAATATTCCTGAAAAGGTTTGCTAATTTGAACAACTGAAATGTATTTAGTTGGGCAGGACCAGGTTATTTAAATACCAGTCATTCAAAAGCAAGGCAGCTGGAGAGAGGCGTGGTGAAAATAATTCAGAAGGTGTGGCAAATAGCAGACCGTTAACCGGCTCTGAGCGAATTTTAAAGGATCAGCTGGTTGGCTGACGTCCTCCGGGTAATGACAGCGGTTTGGTGAATTGAATACAGAAGGTGGTGCCTTCCGAAAACCGTTACTTAAGTGTGGCGTCAGGCAAACAAGAGGAGAAGAAAAATAAATATTTGTAAAAATTCAATGAATGGCTTGGTAATATTGTGATTTCTGAGAATTAGATTTGTTGAGATTAATGAAAACGAAAAGCTGCGTGCTAAATTGAGAAAGCACGAATTATAAACCCATTATACTCTTTTATTTTGTGCTTGCAATAATTTTTTTGCTCTGAAAATGTAATTCATCTTAATACAAGATTATAAAAATTTCCACCTTAATTTTAAAATTTTTAATAAGAAATTTGTAAAAAAATTTGAGTGCGCAAAATTTAGGCAAAATATAATTTCTCAAAATTTTCGTTGATTCTTGATAGTTTTTGCCTTCAAAAGTGTTGCGAATTCACGAAATTTCTGCTTTTTTGTTTTGGTATACGAAAATATTGTTTTTCAATTTTTTGTGTTAAAAACAAATTTTAGCAACTTTAACGGGCAGAATAGAATTTAATAGGCCTTAAAACTCCTTACCTACTGCTGTTCTTAACGGAAGCCTATGCCATCTCGAACGTACCGCACTGGCTAATTGAGAAAAAGTGGCGAGGTAGCACTATTGGAATTTGTAGTGGCAGTCAAGCTGTACTGAGAGCTTTTGCTAACCCGCGCTACTCTTCGAAATTAGTCGGTTAATGTCAAGAATGATAGAAAGAAGATTGCGCCCATCAGAGAGTACGGGACGTCACGTTTGCTGAGTTGTATAGTATTGCCAACCATTTGCTCTTCGCAATAAATTTAGTGCTCTTTTATACCGAAAATGCGACAATTTTGAAGTTTCGTGTTTGTTTTTTTTTTTTAATTTAAAGCTACCGAAACTTTAGGTTAAAAAAAACTGTATTATTATACAAAAGAAGGCTAAAAAAGGCCACTCTGAGAAGATTTTAGTGCTAATGAAAATTAGTTGGTTTTATAAAATTTGATATTTTGAAAGTGTGAATTTACACAACAAAGTTTGTCTTATTTGGATGCTTCGACAATGTGGCATTACAGGGAACCAGTTGGCTGACAAGCTGGCTAATGAAGGCTTTGCATACATACCACTAGACCCGCGAACCTTTCTAGGTATCAATTCTGCAGCGATCCAACTACGGATTGGCGACTTCGTGAGGTCTACCCATAGAAGACGTTGGTCTGAGTCGGGCTCCTGCAGAGTAGCTAAGTGCATTGTGAAAGAACCAAACAGGAAATTAGCGAGCTTTCTGCTAAAACTTAATAGGAAAAATCTGAGAGTACTAGTGGGTATAATTACAGGGCACAACGGCCACCCAATATGCCTATTCTAGATAATTAGGACACTGTAGAGCATTTTCTCTCGTTATCTAGAATCAGACTACGGCTGCTGGGTTGTGATGTACCGAGTATGGATAAAGTTCAACCCCTTCCTCTTCCGGATCTCTTAATATGCATCAATGAATCCAAAAGATTTCCGGACGAGTGACCTCAAACCAATTTTTCCGTCTTACCATCCATATTATATCTATCCTGTCTCTATTCCCTCCACTATAATATATCCGGATTTAGCACAATGGTTTTTCTAACTGAGTGCTTGGTCTTGCCCAATCCCGCACATATCTAATGAAATAAATGAAATTAAAAAAATAAATAAGTAAATAGTAAAAACTTGTCAATTTGTGGTGCCTTTATAAAGAGTAAAGCTAAGTTATATTGACAAGTGATAATTTCGCCCAGAGTTGCTCTATTTTGTAAATTTTTAAGGGTTGCTTAAGTCAGCAACAATGTCCCCCTTGTAAGCGGACGAATCATCGGAGCTTGCCTTATCTTTGCCGATGTCGAGCACTGCAAGCTTTACTGCTAGTCGTTCTAAAACACCTTGCCTCGTTTTTACTTTAGCTCACCTTACTTATCCATCTTTTGCCATCGTTATTTCGACGACTATACCTTTTAGCCAAGTGTTCCTTTCTGCATTTTCATCGACAATCAATTCGATGTCACCCTCGCTCATGGGTCCCACTTTTTCAAACCATTTACTGCGACGTGTAAGTGATGGAATCATTTCGTACCCATCGACGCCATAACAAATTCGCAAACGTCTCGCTTTGACGTAAGTTCATTTTTAAGCTAATTTCTTCAGGTTTACAAAACGGCTTGGCTCCATTTGAACTGCCCAATAAAAAATGGTTTGGGGTAATCGGTTCCTGGTTCATAGCTTTTAGTTTGTAGCTTCATAGTCGAGCGATAATTTGGGGAGGGGCGTATTTTTTCTTTACTTTCTATGTATTTTATTATTCTTTTTATTTCTTGCTATATTTTTTATTTTTTTTTTTTTATATATTTGTTAATATTTTTTTATATATTCTATATTTTTTTTATTTTGTTTTCATATTTTTTTATATTTTTTTATATTTTTTTTATAATTTTTATTTTTTAACAAACGTCATAGACAATCACAAACTCTGCGCCAACTCCACCTCCATGCGCCGCTCTGTTCTTTGTTTTTTACTCTGTGTTGTTTCTCTATACTATTGTTTTTGTGTTTCGCTGCTTCAGCAATGCCCGCTTTATTGTATTATGAATATGAATGCGAGAGCGAGAGCGTCAGTGGTTGTGTGTTTGAGAATGTGAATACTCATTTGTATGCGTGATTTTTATTATTGCGATTGGCGCCTTGGAGTAAATGCAGGTAATCGAGGGAATAAAGTGAAATGCCTCAGTCGAGGTGAACATTTTTTTAAATCTGCAATACGAAAAGGCACATTTGTGCACGCATGCATATATGATTCACATTACACCAGTGTATGTATGCGTATGTGTGCCGACAGCGAGTTGGCGAATTCGCAGTTATTTTCCATGTTCGCGAGAAATTGCATAATTATCCCATTGATTATCGCGACTGCAGGCGGTTGGAAAAACAAAAGCGACTGATGCAAATGAATTTTGGTTTATATGCATTCGTTTACGTGTGTGTGGGTTTGGCTCACGCTGATGAGTGTAAGGCAGTGTTGCCTGTGCGAGCTCTTCTCGGCAAACATAATAACGAAAGCTGCACAAACCACAGCCAAGCGACAAGAGGAATTTTTCAAAAAGCAACTATACGCAGCTGCTATGAAATTCTGCCAGTGAATACATAATGCGACCTTGTCGCGACTGCGGCTACAACCGCTAACACACGCACCCACACACATACACTCAATATGGAATTACGTCGAAAATGTGCACGCAACACGTGAAACTGAGTTGCGGCCTACATCTCCGCTATGAATTTTCTTGTATGAGTTTATACTCGGCAGTAGAAAAATTGCAACAGTTTCTTAAAGAACTACTTTCTTGCGATACAGTTCATGCCTACCTCCGAACTAGTACGCAATGGTGGCATAGTGGGTGTACTAACTAAAAGATGGGGCGAAGAATAGTAAATGTGTACCGATGCCCTTCTCTTCATAAGAACGAAAAATGTATGAACTATTCTACTACTGGATGACCACATCTATCTCCCTGAAAGGGGAAATTTTGATTTACTTTTATTGACAAAACTTATATCACCTGGATCAAAATGTTCCCGAAACAACCGCCAACAACGGCCGACTCTCTAAATCAACAGATTAAATTTGCAATGACGAATTTGTATGAAATTTTGGAAATGGAGTTAAGAGTGCGAGGCTTTAGAAATGTTGAGAAACTATTTCAGTAATGATACTCGAAAGAAAACAACCGTTTACGAGTGGCATGAATGATTCAAAACAAATCGCAAGCCCATCAAGGATGACGAACGTATTGGCAGGCCGTCGATAAGAAAAACTGATGAAAACATCAATAAAGTGAAAGAAAGGTTCATCAATAATCGCCATCAGAGAGTAAGCAGGGGACTTGAATATCGCTTATGGCTACGTTCAGGATAGTTTTAATGATTTGAATTCCATACAAAAAATGGATGGTGATATCGCCAAGGACACGTTTTATAAGGCTTAATCCGACTCAACATTCATCAAACACATCATTACTGAAGAGACGAGACGTAGGGTTTATGAGTACGACACGCAGTCCAGAGATCGTCGTTTTCAGTCAAAAAAAAAAAAAAAAGAATGCGATGCTCACGGTTTTTGTGGATTCATGGATTACAACGCTATTGTACATCACGAATTTTTGCCAGAAGGTCCGGCAGTTAATAAGAACTATTAATTGGGCGTTATGAGACGTTTACGGGAAACAATTCGCCAAAAAAGAAAGGATTTGTGGCAAAATAAATCGTGGATTTTGCACCATATTAACTATGAGCTGCCTAGACAGGGGACTCTGAAGACAGTTTCCTAGCAAATGTCCTTCTGGACACGGGTAGATGGGGGCGTTCGAGCTAGCTTTTAAGGCTAACAAAGCCACATCTTTCGAATTTGGTAGGTATCCTTATCGATTATTGCGGACGTGGGATTACTTCAAGTCCTTTCTGCATAAGCTATATGAATGACGAGGTGGAATCATCCCAGTACCTTCTTCTACGCTACCCTGTTCTCGTCCGTCGAAGATTTAGACATCTGTGCTCTCAATTTTTTGCTATGTACCCCTGCGGATATTGCAGGCTTAAATATCACACACCTGGTGAAAGTAATCAGCGGCTAACACGAATGTTAATAGCCATTGTTGATCGTCATCCTTTAATCCAAAGCTCGTTCTTCCTTTTCCCACCTTTCTGGGAATTTTCTTCTCCTTTTTGTCTGCGTGATCGAGTCAAAAAACCACTACGGGGAACTTTCTACTTCGGCGTTTTAACAGCCGAAAGGAAATAATGGAAAAATGGAAGAATCGCTGACGGCTCCCTTGGCTCTATCTAAAATAAAGTTCCAGAAATGTTTCGGGAGCTGGATCTAACGCGTACATACCTTGAAGGCGATAACATCGTCTTCGAGGATTAAACTTGTATTTTTAATTTTGATCAAGGTGGTACTGAGGGATCCACAATTTTTTTTTATCTTTTATTAAATGTTACTTCAACAGTGGCAGCTCTTTCCGACTGGAGATTTTGACAGAAAGTCAGTACGAGTATCATATCTCCGCGGAATTAACTGAATCGCTAAAGAGGCCTTCAGCCCCACGACACATTCAATATTTTGCGTGCCAAGTTCAATAAACGAGTTAGTAGCCTTCTCAGCGATGCCAATTGTCCCCCTCGGAGCGGTGATTTGACGGCATTATACACTTTTTGTGTTGTCAAGCCCAAAAGCGGAATATCAAAGAAACCATTCGTGAGATAGACTATCATCAAACTCTTAGAAAACTGGCCAGCCGAGGCAGTCAAATGAATGAAATCGTATTCCATAAATAACGTGAATGCTTCTTCTTTTGAATAACTCATTGATATACTGAATACATTTTTTTTGCTAATTTTTTATAATTTTTAAAAGAAACCTCTATGTGTACCACCGTGTACGCAACCACCCGTAAAATATTAGGGTCTGAACTTCAAATTTGATCCGATTTTAATGAGTTTTGGTGCTAAAGTTTATTTTACTCGGCAAAGTTCTAGGCCGAAAGCTGGTGAAGACTGTAGCACTGCCTTTTTTTCAACTATTTAGATGTTAAGTATTAAATATTATTAAATTATGGTGAAATTTGGTAAATAAATTTGTTTTACTTACGAAAGCTGCCCCAATTACATCCGATTCACTCTGTGCAAAAAAGTTTGCTGGCGCAGAAGGCGCCTCAAAAACGCCTGATCTAATTTCTTTCTACGCAGAGCCAAAATCACCTAATAAAATAGAACAAAAATGATATTATATCTCTATGGATTTTCTTCAAGAAGAAGCTCTTCATATATTTGTAGAGTAAAACTTCTTAAATTCTTGAAAACGATATCTTCGAAAAAGTATCAGAGATTTTCTTTGAAATATCTATAGAGGTATCATCTATTAACGATAAGATGTTCTTATTAATATATTCAAAGAGATATCACAAATTATTGAGAAGATAATCTTATTGATATTTTCGAAGAGATATCTCTCAAATTTTAAATGGAGAACCTTTTATTTATTTCACCCTATAGATACCTAAACAAAAAATAAAATTTCAGTTTATTTATAAAATAATATGGTTAATTTATTCTTATGCAAACATTATTATTGCGTATTATTATAAATACAAAAATATATAAATTCAAAAATATTTGTTTTGAATACATTTAGTGCCAATATTTTACAACCTTAACATTTCTCTTTTCTGTCAGCAAATTGAATAATAATGTCCATAACTTTATGTTGAATATCATTCGTTGCTGCTCCGAGAGTGACAAAAGCATTTTAAGCATCGGCTATAGTAGGTTTGTCGGTTTTATTAAGGCGCTGAAGAGGCAGTAATGCATGCAGAAGAATTGTGGTAATGCAATATTTAGTATCTATACAAATAATAATTAAAATAAATTAGAGCAATTAAGATGAAACCAAATACTAACCATTTGAAATACCTTGTTGTATAGGTGTTTTAAATATAACTCTTTTATTTCTTTTTCAAAAATGTCCAATATGCCCTAATAAGAAGATTTCAATTTAGAAATAATAAGTTTCCCTTACCTGGGTAAAAGCTTTCAGAGTCTATTTCGATCTAGTGAAGAAATGAATAAAATTTTATAAATAATAAAAAAATACTTAGTAGCAGATACTTACGAGATCATAACCATTGTAGTCACTATACCGTGGCCAATCCTTAAAGATGGCATCTAAGGAAACGCTTTTTTCTAATTTCTGCAACTCTAGTCTTCCATGTGACTTTCCAGTGCGTTATCACCTGTTCCCATGGACTGCAGTTGTGATGTAGCCAACACTTTCGTTCTATAGTTTCCGAATTACACTGAAAAATTAGCACTTTAGTTCACACTCTTTGCTTGTTAAACTGAAACTGAAAATGTAATAAGCATTTTCTACTTTCATAGAAATAAAAAAGGAATGCATGGAACTGTTATGTTGTGCTAGATAAGTATGTTAAGCATTTCACTGACATGGATATACGAGTATTTACATACGAACATACATAGATTCATGTACGCCAATTACTAGAAAATGGGAAACAAAACATTTTGAGTTTTGCAAACTGACAGTTAAGTTTTAAAAATCTAATTAATAAGTTTTCTTTATAAAAATATTCATAAAGATACCTTCAAAAAATAAGAAGTTTTCTCTCTTTTTATTTTTCCCCATTTTTTCTCAGAAATTTTGAAAGGAAATGAGAAGATTTTTGTATAAATAACACGTTCAAAAAGACTTGCTAAAAAACTAAGAAGAAATTGCACTTAATAATATCAATAAGAATTTCTCAAACCAAAGAGAATTTCACATGATATTTTTTTCGTTTCACACGTTTTGACTACCCCTGAGTCCAAAAACTGCTCATGAAGACAATCTTATTAACTTTATTAGCTACTTTTTGCTCTGTGTATATTCCGAAATTTTATATTCTGAACCTTTTAATGCAGGTTTCATCATGGTAAATATATGGAAGTCGTACGCTGCAAGATCCGAAGAATTCTCCACAGCAGCTTCAGTCGGGCTTGTGCGTTTTCTCTATGTTGGCCGAATCGAAATCGCTCTTCGTGTGCCAGGGTTAACCCATTACTCTCTGTAGTTTTTAGAATCGAAAACTTTTCACTTTTTAACCAGAATTTTTAGAATTTTTCTGGGTATGCAATTTTATATCCCTTCCATTGAATTTTAGTAGAACAAAGTGCAACGGCAATTGATCATAAAGCACCGATCATTTTTGACAAGGTTTTCTCGCTGAGTTGTCATGCCTTTTTTTCGCACTGCTCGAATTTTTTTATATGGAAGCAAAAGCCTAGCACCGTCTGGTCAAAAAGTCTTGAAAAAGTTTTGATGATATTTTAAAAAATTTTGAAAATTTTCTAATATACAATGTTTGAAACTTTGCGTTATAAGGTTTTTTTTATACTACTTTTATGAAAAAAATTATAATAGTGGTGTATTTATAATATTGCAGCCAGATGTGAATATATGGGAACAAATCGTAGGAGTACGAATTACTGGAGGTTAGGTTAAGTACAAGTTGTTGTGTGATTTCGAGTTAAAATTAAAAGCGTCACATGAGCGTCTCCTTAAATTCGCGATAGAAACAGGCACTGTGCGGGTGGACTATTTCGAAACGTTTAACCAATGAATTCCATCTGATATCGCTATGGACCGAACCGACCTATGCGTGACTGCAAGTCAACCAGTTCAACCTAACCTAACCTTCTCATGCGAATAGAGTAAGAACTAGTACTATTCCCAAAGGGGCTAGTTTTAAACTATGTAATAAGATAAACTGCAGAGCACACTCGAGCACGTCCATATGCCTTTACATAATCATATCCGCGCACACTATGGCACATATGTGGGTGTGTGGGTGTATAAAAAATGGGTCTGTGCACTTTTACTTCTATTTTTCATTTCTCATTAATTATGCGTGCAAGCAATACTCTCAGCCTGTAGTTTTTCGGCTCGCTTACAATGCGTTAATTGGTTTAATTGTGAAAGATGAATGAGAAAAGGAAAATGTGAACGAGAATGAGAATGAAATCACGCAAGAACATGCAAGGATGTATGCCTACGCACACACAGGCTTACACATAAACACAATATATCTGCATAAAGAGGCCGAACTAAATTTCCATCTTCTTCTTCTGTTTTTGGCTTATGTGGCGCTTTAAACGTCTAAACACTCTTCGTTGATTTGAAAAGTTATTGCCAGCCACTGTTTATTTCAAATGAGGATAAACGCGAATTATAAACACTAAATGGAACCTATTGAAGCTTTTCAATACAGAGAAGTTGTCACCATCACAAATTGATAGCTAATGAAATGCTTACCAGCGCCCTCTTGGATTTTAAAGCTATAGGCTTAGATTGCTCCTAATTAGTTCTTACTCAAGATTTGAGATCGATCATAAAGGCAGAGTTTAAGCTAAAAAAAAGCCTTTTACTAAAAAAATTGGCTTGATTCCAAACACACATTTCATAGATTTGATATTTCATCATCTCAAGTCTCAGCTCCCTAGAATGATAAATTGGGCATCAGCTATGGTGAAAAACAAAATTGTGAGAGTAACTTTGACTGCTACATCATCGGCGACTCGCCAGCAGAATTCTGCCCGCTCATTTCACGTCTACTCACATACTCGACCAATCAGTCGTTTTCGCGGACAGCCATTGACGTGTTTTTTTTTTCGAGTATCAGCAACACAAGCTCAGTTTTTTTCGTAAACAAACCCATAACCCCGGTGGTGTCAGCCAATCAGTTGATTTCTTCAAATTCTCTGAGCGCCGGTTAACGATCTGTTCCTGTCAGTTTGCAAAATATTTGAATCGAAAATACTAGGAACCGCCTGTGTGTATATGTGTGTTTTTTTTTTGTAATTTAAAGCGAATTTTCCAAAATTTTCTATCAAGTTTCAAGGTTGGCTGGTAATTGCAATTAAATTGTACAGAGCGGTTCCGTGTCAAGCGATCCAAGTGTAATGTTGTAAATTTTTCAGAATATTGGTTTATGTGTAGCCTTGGGTATAGAAAAAGTAAAAAGTAAGCTGAAAATATTATGAAAAAATTTAGTAATATTGATATTTTTTGTATACATTTTTTTAATTGAAATATCTGTAGACCGTAGACGGTTCTTTTTAACATTTATAAAAATATTCTTTAAAAACAGTTTTTTGTTAAATATTTAGTTTTTTTATAAAAATGTATGGAATTTTTTTTCTAAAACTTTTGAAAACATGTTCCAAAAAAATATTTGTTTAAATTTTTATATAATTTATATATTTAACCCTCTGATATTCATATGGGTCTGGCCAGACCTACTCGATCTTTAAATGTATGTAGATCTTTTATTTTTAATATCTGAGGCTTCTTAGTCCATGACTTCCTAAAATGTAGTGTGCTAAACACAATGAAATAGCAGAATTAAGATTTTTGCTATATTTGTTGTAAAAATAATAATTTTAAAGTAATTTCGTGCAGACCCATATAAGCTTCTCATGTAAATTGGTTAACCGTTAGGTGTAAAGATTATTTTTTAGTTGGCCTTTGAAAATTAAAGTGAACACGTGTTTTTTAATTAGTGGGAAGTGTTTTTTTAAATAAAATGGAACAAGTAAATATGGATGAAGTTGATGTGATGACGCGTTTGCTTCGTAAGCTAAGTACAGCAAATGTGAGTCCGGAAGAACGTCAGCGACTTCAGGCACAAATTGAAGAAATTATGGACAGGAGTCCGATCCATTTGAAACAAGTGGCGACGTAGAATATGATGAATATTTTCCAGATGAAGATGACTTCGGTGAAGCGTTAGATATAGAACAGGAAATCGAGTTAGAGGCTATTCTGGATGAAAACCATGATGATATTGAGGATTTATATAGAGAAGCTATCGCCCTTTAGGCTTCAACCACAATGGAATCATGCAGAACATCTATTACCCAGGGCCTTACATATATACAGGTCGAAAGATGGTAAGATGTGGAATTCAAATCCTCCACCACCTAGAAGGCCTCGTTGTCACAATGTTACAACTTTTACTCGTAAAGGGCCACTACGAGGAGCGTCACCGAGTCATAAAACTCTTTTCAAGCTATTGCTGTCTCCTGAAATCGTAAGTATCATTGTGCGGGAAACCAACAGAAAAGCCGTTGAAGCGGTTCGTCTATGGAATGAAAAGCATCCCAGTAATAAACAGCGTTCTTGGGTAATGACTAACGAAGACGAAATGTATGCATTTTTTGGGATGCTACTTATTGCTGATGTATTCCACTCGAATTCTCAGCCAGCGAAAGAATTGTGAACCAGTAACAATATGCCAATTTATAAGGCCACTATGTCATTGAATCGGTTCAAGAGCTTAACTACTTTCATCCGTTTCGATAACAGTGGTACTCGTGCTGAGAGGTTGAAGCAAAGCAAATCTGCTGCCCTGGACGATGCATGGCTCATGATGATGACCAATTTAGAGAAAGCATACACTCCGGATTGTCATGTAACCGTAGATGAACAGTTATTTCCATATCGTGGGCGCACTCGATTCATCCAATATATTCCGAGTAAGCCGGCAAAATATGGCATGAAAGTGTGGTGGACTTGTGACTCTGTTTCAAACTACCTTTTGAAAGGTATAATTTATACCGGAAAACAACCAGGTGACCAGCGAGAAACGAATCAAGGTGAACGGGTCGTCATGAAATTGATGGAAAATTATATGGACAGCGGTAGGACTGTTTATGCTGACAATTTTTTTTCAACATACAACTCGGCAGAAATGTTGATGGATCGTAGAGTGACTTTTGTCGGTACCGTAAGAAAAAATAAGACCTTCATTCCGCATGAATTGATTAACCCGAAGCGTGATGTTAAAAGCACTTTATTTTGTTATCACAATAATAATATCGCTCTGTGCTCGTATATGGCAAAGCCGAAAAAGCCAGTAATTATATTATCCACTGCCCATTACCGTCAAAGCACCGATCCTTTGAAAGGATCAAATTTTGGACTACAATAAATTTAAAGCGGGGGTAGATACAATGGATCCAATGTTGACTGGCTATTCGTGCAAACGCTCGACAAACCGTTGGCCACTGGCAATGTTTTATAATATGCTTGATATTGCCGGTTTGGCCTCATTCATCATCTATGACGAGCTGAATCCGGCAAAGCAGAGTGATAAGAGGCGCTCATTTATCATTGAATTGGCACGGCAGCTAGTTATCCCACATATGACGAAACGGGCGACTAACCCTTTAGTATGGAGGTTTGCTCATATAAGACAAGCAATGAATCTTTTCAATATCAAGGTGAGTATGAATTATATACACACCTACATATATCTCCGCGTATAAAGATATGTGTATGCATTTATTCATAATTACTAATTTAAAATAAATTATTTCGCTACTTTTAGGTACCGGAATCTTGTTCATCGACATCAGATGTAGCACAGCAACAATCATATGCTCAAGTTGCTTCAACACGGTCATCGTGCTACCATTGTGCTGCTTCTTCTTCGAAAAAGCGACGTAAAACTCGTTATAACTGCAACAAATGTAATCGTCCCATATGTCTTAATGAACATTCCATGCAACTATATAGTTGTAAACCCAATTGCTCTTCGTAATTAATACTAATCCGTTCAAATAAATAAATAAAATTATTTAAAAAAAAAAATTTGTTTGAAAAAACACATTAATTTTTTTTTTTTAATTTACGTTATCTTTTTTTTTTTTGTAAGTTTTGAAAACCCTGCCCAGATTTTTGTTAAATTTTTGCATATATAATATTTAATATAATATACTTTTAAAAAATTCATTTTTTTTTTAAGATTTTAGTTTAATGTTTTCATGTACATATATCATGTATTAAAAAAAATGGTTTGAAAAAATTTAATTTTTTTGTTGAAAAATTATTTTGTAAATATTGAAAATCCTATCAGATGCTTGTTCTATTTTTGTCATAGATTTCATGTGCTTTTTAAAAATTTAAAATTTTTTTGTGTTTTTGTTTTTGTAAGGAATTTGTGGTTGTCTTTTTTCTTGGAAATTTTTGAAAACCTCTCTAGATTTTTGTTAAATATTTTAATATATTTCATATAAATGCTTTCCATTTCAATTCAACCGGGCTATTCGGGTCATGTTCTTCGATTACGATGTAACTTAAATATGTTGCTCTCTGGTCAAAATAATGAGACACGTATTTTTTTGTTCGCCCGAACAAGAGTTATCGGCAATTTCGTTTTTCGGTTCAAACTCGATTTTTTTTAATTATATAAGAAAAAAAATTTTTTAAATGCCCATAACTTAGTCAAAAATGAACCGATTTTAATATAATAATTCTGGGTTCAAAATGATCGTAATTACTTACACGAGCGACTTCATGTAGAAACAATTGCAAAAAAGTAGTCAAAAATTTTTTATTTAGCAAAAAAGAAAAAAAATTGAAATTTTTTCGAAATTAAATATTTCAAAAAGCGAAGTTTTTTTTTATAACTTTTTCCAAATTAAGAGGACACCTCAAACTTCAATTAAGCTGAATGCCCATAAAATGAGTTGTTTTTGAGTAATGAATTTTTGAGTAGAAAACCTGTTTCGCACTTTTTGTGTTTTGCAAAATAAAAAATTTTCAACAACTTTTTTGCAATTGTTTCTACATGAAATCGCTCGTGTAAGTAATGACGATCATTTTGAACCCAGAATTATTATATTAAAATCGGTTCATTTTTGACTAAGTTATGGGCATTTAAAAAAAAATTTTCTTATATAATTAAAAAAAATCGAGTTTGAGCCGAAAAATAAAATTGCCGATAACTAACAGGAGCGATGGAAAATGATACTCAGCATAACATGACCTTATGGCGGAAAACCTGGCAGGGAAATCAATCCGCGTGGAGGCTAGTGGCTACTGGAGTATTCGCCTGCAGAACCTTCGGATACAGCTCAATAGAAAAGTGGAGCTCAGGTTCCACAGACTACATGACTCCGTACTTTAATTGGGAGAGAAGGTTTCGCACTACAATTGAAGAGGAGGAATGGCACAAAGGCATGAAGCCTGGCCATAGAACTTTTCACATCTATACAAACGGCTCTAAAACTTTAGATGGAGTGGGAGCGGGTATTTGCTGCTCAAAACTAGAGATAAGGCAGCCTATCAAGCTGCCAGACCACAGCAGTATTTTCCAAGCGGAAGTTTTTGCTGTTAGGAAAGCCGCGGAACTAGCCTACACTAGAACAAGAAAGAACGCAACAATTAATATATACGTGGACAGTCAAGCAGCAATAAAAGCAATAAGCTCATATTGTATTAAGTTCAAAAATGTGCGACGAAGCAGGGAGGCCATAGAACAGTAGGCTGCATATCTACTGGGTACCCGGTCACAAAGGCATTATGGGGAACGAAATAGTAGATGAGATAGCAAAAAGTGCTGTTAGACTTCCTTTTGAACAAGAGAACGACACACCAAAACCGCTAAATACAATATACAATGAAATGGCCGACTACATGAAAAAACTAGTGGAAGCTAGGTGGACTAATCTAACCACATGCAAAACAGCAAAACTCATGTGCAGAACTAACGACAAAAAACTGACTCAATTCGTACTTACGCTCTCACGAAAGGACTGCAGAGCTATCATAGGTATGCTTACAGGTCATAATCTATTGGATGCACATGCGTACAAGATAGGGATTGCTAACACGGACAAATGCAAGAAATGTAGAGAGGATGTTGAGGAAACTTTAGAACACCTTCTGTGCGTTTGTCCGGCATTATAAAAAACGCGTTTAAAATGCCTGGGAGCCCCATTGTTTGAGGGTCTGGAGGACGTCTCAAAAGCGGATCTCCCAGCGCTGCTTAGATTCGCCAAAAGCGCTGACATCCTACACGATGTCTACTTTCGGTATTCATAGAGATCGGTCTCCATCTGGTATCGCTAGGGACCAAAAGGTCTATGCGTGGCTTATTGCCAAACCGGGCTAACCTAACCTAACCTTGCATGTATTTCATAAACCTTATAAAGTAAAATTTTTTTCAAAAATTATATCAAAAAATAAGTTAGGTTTTAAAAGTTTTTTTTTTGTTTTATTTATGGAATTTTTTTTTGTAATTTATTCACTATTTCGTATACTTAAAAAAAATCTTTAAAAAATTTTTTATTTATTTGTTCAAAATTTATGAAATTTTGGTAGTATTGAAAACCCATCTCAGATTTTTGTTTAATGTTTTCAAATACTTTTTAAAAACAACTAATTATTTTGTTAAAAATTTATGGAATTTTCGTTACGTAATTTTTGAAAACCCTTCTCAGATTTTTTTTTGTTTTCTTTTGTATACATTTCTTAAATGAGATATTTTTTAACCTTTTTATAATTTTTATAATTAATTTTTTTATGACGAAATATTGTTTGTTTTTGTCATATATTTCATTACTTAAACAAAATTTATTTAAAAAAAATTTTTATTTTTTTTTTTTTGTTAAAAACGTGTAGATGTTTTGTATTTTTGAAAATTCGTCTGTTACGATGCCATACATGGGACAGGAGAAAGGAGAAGGTAAGGAAGAAGGAGCCTTGGGATCAGAGACGATGATGACCGTGCATTTTACGACGACGCTGACGGTGGCTGATTTGCGTTCGTAATTAGCCGCAACAAGCTACTGATGAACTTCACCTAACTTATGATATTTAGACCCGCGGCGTAGCGAAAAAATGAGAGCCCAGATGTATAAATCTTTGCCGGACGAGAGCAGGGCAGCTGAGAAGAAAGTGTTGAAATGATTTCACCTCGTCCTCCAGACAGCTTCTGCAGAACGGACTTGAGGACTTGATTCTCACCGCATGAACACCTAACGAGCAATGTCCGGTAAGGATACCCACCAAATTCAAGAGCTGGAGAGTTCCCTCGAGCGTCCCCGATCTACCCGTGGCCAGAAGGATCTCGCGACCTTGCACGTTTGCGCGCTAGCCCAGCGCTTGCTGAGTTGGCTCTAGGCCCATCTTTTCAGGAGCGGACCACAGGTTCTTAAGGGAACCCCAATCCTCTCATTTCACGACGAAACCGTCTCCAAAGTTCCCTGTCTAGCCAGCTCATCAGCCCAGCAGTTTCCCTCTATACCGCTGTGACCGGGAACCCAAATGAGCCTGATGTCGAAGTATTCGGATGTAATCGAGAGAGAAGCCACACATTACCAATCTCGAGCGAACAAACAACGAGCCCTTGGCCCTAATTGCCGCTTGGTTATCGGAGTAAATATTTACTTCCTTAATGGTAATTACCGAGGTAAGTAACCAGTCCACAGCTTCCTTAATTGCGGATACCTCCGCTTGGAAAACACTACCGTGGAAGCCTGAATTTAAGTTTGATGGGAAGCTCCTTATAGAATACTCCCCCAGCAACTCTTCCGTCCAACTTCGAGCCATCCGTGAACATGTTTGGCATGCCTTGCCGCCAAATGTTGCACTCCGCCCACCCTGAGTAGAAAACGGTCCGCTCGGACCTAGCGTTGGTGTACAGTGATCCAGCACCATGGGGATGAACTTAAAATTTTTAAGAATGCTAGAGTGTCCGTAACTTAAGTCTAGTTTATGGTCCTTTGGTCTGATTGCGGCGCGTGCAGCGGTAGTTTTTCCTACAATGTCCACGGGTGCCAGCTTCAGCATAGCGTTAAGCACTAGAGTAGGAGTGGTACGGAGCGCCCCACTGATTCCAATGAGGGCACACCTTTGTTCTCTCTCCAGCTTCTTAACTGATACCATCCTTTCTAGCGAGTTCCACCAGACAAGGACTCCATATAGCAAGATTGGTTTTATAATCGTGTTATAAAGCCAAAAAGTGACTTTAGGCGAGAGGCCCCATCTTTTGTTTTCCGACTGTTGCCTTTCTACAATAATTCTCTCCTCAATATTTGACTTCCACGCCAAGGATAAGACCCAGGTACTTGACCTTGTCAGAGAGTACCAATGGAGCGCCCGCTATTGAGAGGAGAAACACTCTAGGTATTTTGTATTTCCTCGTAAATAAGACGATCTCCGTCTTCTGAGGATTTATCGAAAGGCCGTCCAATTCATAACTAGATTTAGATAACCCTGCATCAGTTTCATCAGAGTATATAGAAACTTGCCTCTGATAATAAGTTCGAGGACATCCGCGTAGGTAATCACCTTACAGCCCCTCCTGTCCAGCTCCTCCAGCAGACCGCTAAGTACGGTAATGCAGAGTAGTGGCGAGAAAACACCACCTTGCGGAGTGCCTCTGTTCACTTGCCGGCGCACGTTCTATCGCTAAGCATCATGTGGATAAGCCTTATAAGTTCGGTTCCGACTCCTAGTTAACCCAGAGACCTTGTGATTGCCTCCGGGAGGACATTATTAAAAGCCCTCTCAATGTCGAGGAAGGTGCCTACAGTGAACTCCTTCTGATGGAAGGCAGACTCTACCGATCTGCCTTTACAGTAAACACGTAGGAGCGTGCGATAAACGAATTTCACTCCTTATGTGCAGATCAATCAGCCTCTCCAGGGTTTTCAGCAGGAACGAGGAGAGACTGATTGGTATGGCATCCTTAGGGGATACGTGTGAGATCTTACCTGCCTTGGGTATGAAAGTAACTCTCACAACCCTCCAAGATCTGCGTATGTAGCCTTTGTCTATGCAGCTCGCGTAGATAGGGAGAAGCCAATCACATGATACCTCAGCAGATTTCTGCAGTTGAGCCGGTATAATGCCATCGGGCCCAAGTGACTTCAAGGGCTCGAAAGAGTCAATCGCCCAAGCCAGGCGTCGCCTATTCTGGAAAACTTTTTTTTTAATTTTTGGACACCCTTCCAAGATTTTTGTCTTGTTTGCTTTATTAGCAGCTGAGACTAAGCAACCCCTAAAAGTTTCATAGTGGGATTTCCATAACCTTTCGAAATATATTGAAATGCGTACCTACCTATAAGTTAAAATGTGTTAAAAAGTAAAAAAAATTATAATATAATATATTTGCAGAAAATCAAAAGCGACTCAACCGATTGGTGTACTATTTTTGTCATAATATATGAAACTCTGCATTATTCAAGTGCATATAACCTCAATGACCTCTACAACCGCTTCCTTTCCTTTAACTCCGCTTTCTTTTAATACTATTAAAATTTGTAAAGTAAAAAGAAAAATTCTCAAAATAGTGTTTGTGTGTTAGTGTGTAGTTTGTTTTTAGGCAGGCTTATGACTTTTGTGATTACAGCCCCCCAGTAAGGGCTTTGCTTGGTGGAGCTCTACAGTTGGGTGCCAGCTTACGTCTCATAGCTTTGGGGCTCTCTTCTTTAATGGTATGTTGGATCGTGGCAAGGAAGAGCTCGGGCCCTATTAGTAACGAGGGCACAGCGTCTCTGGCTAATAAATACGCTACTCCGTGCTTTGGGACTCATATGAGCCGGATGCGATTATGTATTAGGAACTGATTTCATTTATTTATTTACCTTTAAAATTTATATAACACAAATGCATTACATACATTTATAGAAATATGACACTGGCAATGAGAGCTTCAGCAAATTTTATTTATCGATGCACACAAGAACTAATGAGAGCATAACCTCACAGAATGACAAGGCTTTGAGTGCTGGCTGATTAACGCTCAGAATTGCAATTCGCGCATTCTGCAGGTTTTTATATAAATTGATCTCTGCACATAGGCAGCTGAAATGTATTTCATAAATCGGTTGAGAAGTGCAGACATGTGTTGGCTAGAAAGCAGTATTCAAGCGGCCTGATGCTGGAAACTATATGCTTAAAGACACGAAGTAATGAATAAACCTTAATAAAGGAAGCCCTACGAGAATACTGATGAAGGAGAATCACCTGAAGACTCCTAGACCGGACATTCCATTAAACTATGAAGAGGTTTCATTTTCATAAGAGCGCGCCGTAGCGCAAAATTATTCATTCAGTATTGTTTTTGAATCATTTTTTTTCTCTTCTTCTTAATTGGCGCTATAACCGCTAACGCGATTTTGGCCGAGTTTAGCAAAGCGCGCCAGTCGTTCCTTTATCGTGCTAACCGGCGCCAATAAGACACTCCAAGTGAAGCCAAGTCCTTCTCCTCTTGATCTTCCCAACGCAGAGGAGGTCTTCTTCTTCTTCTACCACCACCAGCTGGTACCGCATCGAATACTTTCAGAGCCGGAGCGTTTGTATCCATTCGCACGACATGACCTAGCCAACGTAGCCGCTGGATCTTTATTCGCTGCGCTATGTCTATGTCGACGTAAAGCTCATACAGCTCATCGTTCCATCGCCTGCGATATTCGCCGTTGCCAACGTGCAAAGGTCAAAAAATTTTACGCAGAATATTTCTCCCAAACACTCCAAGCGTCGCTTCATCGAATGTTGTCATCGTCCACGCTTCTGCGCCATACGTTAGGACAGGCGTGACGAGAGCCTTGTAGATTGTTAGTTTTGTTCGTCGAGAGAGGACTTTACTGCTCAGTTGCCTACTTAGTCCAAAATAGCACTTGTTAGCAAGAGAGATTCTACGTTGGATTTCAAGGCTGACATTGTTATCGGTGTTAATGCTGCTTCCTAAATAAACGAAGTCTTTTACAACCTCGAAATTATAACTGTCAACAGTGACGTGGGTGCCGATACGCGAGTGCGCCGACTGTTTGTTTGAAGACTGGAGGTACTTCGTTTTGTCCTCGTTCACTGCCAGACACATTCGCTTTGCCTCTTTATCCAGTTTGGAGAAGGCAGAACCAATAGCGCGGTTGTTAAGGCCGATGATGTCAACGATTAAGTTCTGCGGTTCGAACTATGCTCTCCAACATTAGGTTATAGAACTCACACGACAGCGAATCACCTTGTCTAAACCTCGTTTGGTATCAAACGGCTCGGAGAGGTCCTTCTCATAGCCGTATTAGTTTTGCGGGGATACCAAATTCTGACATTGCGGCATACAGGTAACTCCTTTCCGCAGCTTTGAAGTCGACGAAAAGATGGTGTGTGTCGATTCTGCTTTCATGGGTCTTTTCCAAGATTTGGCGTATTGTGAATATTTGGTCGATAGTAGACTTTCCAGGCCTGAAGTCACACTGATAAGGTCCAATCAGTTGGTTGACGGTGGGCTTCAGCCTTTCACACAATACGCTCGCTAGAACCTTATAGGCGATATTTAGAAGACTAATCCCGCGGTAATTGGCACAGATTGCAGGATCGCCCTTCTTATGGCATCATTTTTTAACTAAATCAAAAAAAAAAACTCTTTTTGAATGATGGAAATCTTTGTTTAAATCTTTAAGCGCTCCATTGCTTGCCTTTTTGCATACTGCAGCTGTTTAGTTCACAAGTGTCAAATATAATTTAATAGGACTATGAATAAGTTCGTGCGGTTGTTTTCGAAATTTGAAACTTTATTGACGTTAAATGGTTACAAATTTAATATTCAAAGTATTGTCCATCGCTTACTACTACTTTTTCCCATCTTTCTGGCAATTCACAGATTCCCTTTGTGAAAAATTCGGTCGGTTTTGCCGCAATCCACGAATCGATCCATTTTTTGACTTCATCGTAATTACGGAAGTGCTGGTCAGCCAGGCCATGTTGCATCGATCGGAAGAGATAGTAATCGGATGGCGCAAGGTCTGGACTATACGGCGGGTGGGGTAGGACATCCCATTTGAGCGTTTCTAAGTATGTTTTGACCACTTGTGCAACATGTGGCCGAGCATTGTCATGTTGCAAAATAACTTTGTCGTGTCTATCGGCGTATTGCGGCCGTTTTTCTCGCAGTGCTCGGCTCAAACGCATCAATTGTCGTCGGTAGACATCCCCCGTAATCGTTTCATTCGGTTTCAGTAGCTCATAATACACAACACCCAGCTGGTCCCACCAGATACACAGCATAACCTTCAGGCCATGAATATTCTGCGCCGACGTCGATGTTGAAGCATGGCCAGGGTATCCATACGTTGCCCGACGTTTTGGATTGTCGTAATGGACCCACTTTTCATCGCCAGTCACAATTCGATGCAAAAAACCCTTTCTTTTGTGCCGTTGAAGCAGTTGTTCGCATGCCATAAAACGGCGTTCAAAGTCTCTTGGCTTCAATTCATACGGCACCCAATGGCCTACCTTTCGGATCATTCCCATGGCTTTTAAACGTTTGGAAATGGTTGATTGATCAACTCCCAAAGTTTTTGCAACCTCTTCTTGCGTTTGAGCCGGATCTTGATCGAGCAATTCCTCCAATTCGGTATCCATGAACTTTGGCGGCGCACCCTCGCGTTCTTCGTCTTCCAAGCCAAAATCACCACTTTTAAAGCGTGCAAACCACTTCTGGCACGTTCGCTCAGCTAGAGCATGCTCACCATAAACTTCCACCAAGATACGATGACTTTCGGCTGCTTTTTTCTTCATATTAAAATAATGAAGAAGAATTCCCCGCAAAAACACATTATTTGGCACGAAATTCGACATTTTCAAGTGTGGTAAAAATATTGTTGTTTACGCTTCAAATAAAAAACTTATACTGACGTTTGTGCCTTACGACAGTAGCTCTCCAATGAATGTTTGGAAATGTGGATCGATGGAATAATAATCAAGTTACGCCATCTGTTGTAAAACCGCACGAACTTATTCATAGTCCTATTACATAAGACGATATTTGCAAAAATCATAAATCTTTCCTTGTGCATCAACCATATTTCCCGGCGCACTCTCTGAATGACAATTTCCGCTAAATCTAGTTATCAAATATTCAATCGGTGCTTTCGTAATTTCTCAACCTTTGCTCCCGGCATTTTAAAGGCCATTCGTACAATCTGTTACATAAGAGCGTGATCAATGTTAAATAATAACACCAATTGATTGAAAATTCGCAAATTTATTGATAATTTGGTCGTGAATACTCAATGGAAATACCTCAGTAGCAAGTCCAATCTCCTGCATTGTCAATTCTGGCCTGGCACCGTCGGGGCATACTTTCCACTAGTTTTTCTACATATTCTACCGGAAAAGACCTTCAAACTTTCCGAATTTGTGGAGAAAGTTGATCTAAATTACATGGCTTGCGTCTGCATTTTCATCAGAGCCCACACATTTTCTATGGGATTTGCATCCGGTGACTGAGATGTCCAATCTAAAGTGACAACTCCGTTTTGCGCCTTCCACTCGCTACACGCTCGACTCCGATGTTTCGGATCGTTGTACTCTTGAAGGATCCAGCTTCCATTTTTCTTGATATACCATTGCTTAGCAGATGGTAACAAAGCCTTTTGATATATTTTATTCATTTTTCGGCATTTAAATTCTCGGTAAATAAGAACAAAGTACCTTGACGGGGTGTTTAACAGTCCGTTGAAGCATCCTACTGGTGGAGGCTGTCCAGGCGTGTTTGATGCTCGGAAATGCCCAGAGGGAGGATTCGTCAGAAAAAATTACGTTGCTCCAAGCGCGGTCCAAGTTTTCCTTCGCCCATTCGACTCGTTTTTCAACGTGATTTGCACTCAACATTGGTTTTTCCAAAGTGTGCAATATTTCAGTTTATTGGCAAGCAAGTGCCTGCGAATCGTGCCGTAAGATATGTCAACACCTTTTGCTTTCAATTTCACAGCAACTCCACGTAAAGTCAAAGTTGGATCTTTCGAGAACAATGCGAGAATCTTTTTTTTTGTCTTTTTTTGAGACTTGCCTTGCACTTCCGCGATCAGGAAAATCATCAACGTTACCGACCTTTTTATTGCGATTTATCCACTTGCTAACGAACTGCTTCGACTTTCCCATATATTTCGCAGCAGCAGTTTGCGTTAATTTGGGTCCTTTTTCATGCAAACATAGAAAAATTGCCTCAAAGCGAGAGGCGTAAACGGCACTCATTTCGAAAAACCACTCAATTGAAGACTAAATTTGACAGGTAGCTTACTTTTTACAAGAAGCATGAAGGACTGAGGTGCCCTCTATGTCATAGAAAAAGAAACAGGACGCTATGGTTTTTTATCAACGTGTAACACGTACATAAAAGTAACAGACTGTACTCCAAACTGGACGTAAGAACCTATAAGAACTGTTTTCCATATCTACATGCAAGAAGCAATAAATAAAAAAGTTACTTTGCCACTCCGAAAAACATGTGAGTGTACATAAGTATGTCCATATCTGCATGCACGTGAGCGCATTTCACTTCCAGCGCTTGAATGAGGTAAATTATGGCGAAATGCAAGTAATGCAACTCAATGCGATTGCGTTGATTTCATTTGCGTTCAGATTATCGTTTACGTAGTGTTGTCATTATGGCCAAAGGTGGTGATCGGCGCAGGCATTACCTATAGGCTTATATATAGCATGTATGTGTGTGTGTATATGCGTGAATGTGAGTATGTATGTAGATGTGTATGCATGCATGCACGAGCATCAAATATACGCAGACAATTTATTATTGCATCTTTTTGAAGTTTGCTGCTTTTGTTCATGTTATTGTTGTTGTCGTAGTGGCTGATATTACCATTAAAATGACATAAGACCTCTCATCTGTATACCTGCAGACGCAAGTGTGTGCAAGTATTGCCCATGCGAGTATTACGAAAATATGATACAAATTGATTGCAACCAACTCACTCAGCAGACAGTTCTTAATTAATATACAAATAAGCAGCGACTCACACACATACATACGTATAAATGTATACGCATATGCATGAAACTACTTTATATACAGTTGCGAATATGAAAATAGCAGTGCCCTTACAAATTAATTTTGAAACCATTTATTTTTTTCCTAAAATTAATAAAAATAATATAAAATATAATACAAAAATTTCAAAAAATCATAAAAATTTCAATATCAAACATTTACGAAGGGTTAAAGGATTTTAGACGCGTAAAATTTATTTGAATAAATCAAAATTGGCGTCGTACGGTTTCAAGTGCAACATTGAAATAATCGTTCTTTCAGTTTTTATTAATATTAATATTGGCTGTACAACTAATTTTTTTGTTAAAAACCCCATTTATTTAAGTATAACAGAAAAAAATATTTTATTCAAAATATTGTCCATCAGAAGCGGCAACTTTTTCCCATCGTTCAGGTAATTCACGGATTTCATCCCAAAAAACATTTTTCATCTTTTGAGCCGAGAAAGTCATCAAACCATTTTTTAATACCTTCAAAATTGGTGAACCGTATTCCAGAAAGGTGATTCTGCATCGACCGCAACAAGTGGTAATCAGAAGGAACTATGTCTGGGCTATAAGGCGGGTGAGGTAGAATTTCCTATCCGGCATTTTCCAAATAATTTTTGACCGGTACTGCAACATGTGGCCGAGCATTGTCATGATAGAAAATCAATTTCTCGTGTCTGGTCGCCCATTCTGGCCGTTTTTCGGCTATTGCTTGCTTCGAACGTATCAATTGTTATCTGTATAGCTCTCCCGTGATCGTCTGGCTCGATTTAACAGCTCATAGTACAGCACACCCTTCTGATCCCACCAAATACAGAGCATTACCTTCAAACCATGAATATTCGGCTTTGGTGTCGATTTGGCTGGTTGGCCTGGCTTTACATATGATCTTTTACGCTTTGGGTTGTCGTAATGAATCCACTTTTCATCGCCAGTGACAATACGATGCAAAAACGATTAAGCAGCATTTCAGACAAGCAAAATCGTCTCTCAACGTCTCTCGACTTCAATTCGTGTGGCACCCAATTTCCTTGTTTGTGAATGTATGTGGCTGCTTTTAAACGTTTAGAAATGGCTTGTTGAGTGACTTCCAATGTTTTTCCAAGTTGTTCTAGTGTTTGACATGGATCTTGATCGAGTAATGCCTCCATTTCTCCATCTTCAAACTTTTTTGATGGACCTGATCGCTCTTTGTCTTCTGTGTCACCACTTTTAAATCGTGCAAACCACTGCTGACATACTTTAACCCCTGGAGCATATTCAGGATAAGCTTCTGAGAGTAAACGATGTGATTCTGTTGCACTTTTCTTTAAATTGAAGAACAAAAGCAAACCTCTCCGCAAATGCCGTTTTGTTGGAACGTAATTTGACATTTTGACTGTAAAAAAAATGTGTGTGTTTACTAATATTCAATGTGGCATATCGAATTTACTTGATTTTTTGGCGTGCTTTAACATAGAATAGCTGGCACTGTCAAAATATTGACTACATAAATAGATATGAGGTTAGTAACAAATACGAAATTAATTAGTTGTACACCCGATACAATTTTCCACAGATTAAGAAGAAAGTACGTTTTTTATTTATTTTTTCATTTATATTTTTTTTTAATTATCGTGAGTATCATGCATAATTTCTTATGTTTTGACTATAGTGGGTCGACTGAAACACTGCGCCACAAAAGAACAAGAGCAGATTCTAAAATTCAGAGCAGCTGAAAAAATTCACATAAAAATAGAAGTAGTACCGCTACGACAGAGGAGGTTCTCTCACCAAAAAACCTACTACCCAGTGGGTGGTAACAAGCAGATGCTACTTTTGATGTATTGCTTCAGCAAAGGAACGGACCTAGAGTCTAGTGCTCAAACCGCCTTCCGACGAAACATTTTGTGGTAATACCGGGGGTTCGATACTTTGATAGGTAGGTGTTAGTAGGTTTAGTTCGGGTTTAAGACCCACACTGATGGTGTTAGGCTTTCGATGCTACCTCCTCGTAAAAAAACGCGGAAATACAAAATATTCCTTCATATTCGGCAAACATTATTTCAAAAGAAATCTAATTTGCGGAAAATCCGAAAAAAGAGGAGGAAAACGAATAACTTCCCTGCAAGACGGTCGCAGAATTATAAGGTGCTCCAAACGGAATACCTTAAAGTCAGCTATAAATATTAAAAAAAAGATGAGTTTCCATGTTTCTCACATGGCTGCATGTAGAGGACTACTGGAAGCTGGATAAGCAACTCGCAGTGCACGAAAAAAACCACTCGTTACACCAAAATATAAGACAAAGCGTTTGGAATTAACAAGCAGACATTCAAGCTGGAAGCTGCCATTTGGCGTATGATAGTTGTATGGCTTGGCGAGTCTAAAAAATTTTGTATGGCTGCACGGGTTCACGACAATTTGTTGGACGTCCACCTGACACCGAAAATTAGCCACAATACTCTTAAAAAAGAAAAATCTGTACATCTTGCTAATGCCGGCAGTGTCTCCAAGCCGAAAGTATGGACAATTGATGTACCTTGTAGGCTACTAATTGCAGACATCTCTTTTAATGGTAATATCGCTATACTTTCGGATAGCCAAGCTGCAATCCACGCACTGGGTTTGGCTACAGCAACCTCTAAACTGGTGGAACAAAGTAGGAAACGCCTTACCACCTTGAGTGAAATCCATAAGGTTACCTTGATCTGGGTCCCAGAACACTGAAACATTGAAGGTAATGAAAAAGCAGATGAACTGGCAAGAGGGGGATCTGACATGAATTACGTTCTTGCAGAATCGGTATTCACACCACTGGGTGCAATCAATTTCCTCAAAATACCGGATTGAAGATGGAGAGGCCAGACGACATGCAAAATTAGCAGAACGTCCTGGCCACCTACAACCACAAACAAATGTCAACACTGATAAACATGAAACGACGGGTCGCCTGGAGACTCACGACACTCGTAACTAGCTTTTGGTCTGTCGGAGAGCAAGCAACCAAAATGGGCAACCGTTCTTAAACCGCCTAGACTGCACATAGTCAGGCTGTGAAATTACCACTAAGCAAGTTGGTAGCGAGGGCGTGCCAACAAAATGGTGCGGGGGCGCTCGTTGGATGGCCACTTCAACCAACCAATCAAGACTCTAAATACCATTAAGTATGGGGGCTCGAAAACAAAAATGGCATGATGGACACCAATGGTTATGCGGAAATAATGCAAAATTTTAAGTTGCCGTATTGCAGAGAAGAAATACCAAAAAATGGGTATACCAGCTGGATAATGATACTAAGAACGCGAGTCGGAAGGCCAGGGATTGGTTTCGCGCAAATAAAATTGAAGTTATGGAATGCCCAGCTCAGTGCTCCGACTTCAATCCTATAAAGTATACTTAAAAAGAGTTGTAACAATCAACAACTTTTGGAAATTGTTAAATATGCGCGGTTGAAGCTTCCGAAGCCACGATGTTAGTTGGACTCAATACCGTGTTGCTGTGCTCTCCTAATAAAAAATTTGGTAAATTCAAATAAATAGTAATTACAAATTTGTATCTGCAAACTTTATCAGTGCAGTTTTTCTTTAGTTTTTTGATAAACTTGGTCAGAATGCGTTACTTATATGATCACGGAGGCCGCGCTGCCCCTACCGTGGAGGTCGGCAGGTTGCGGATAGCCGGACAGCCTGTAGTAGCAGGTTAGTTGCGAATAAGTTCTAACAAATAAGCAGTCCCCGACAATGAGTGGCAGGAACGGAGGAAGCGGTGTAAAAGCTAACTAATCCGAAGAGGTTTCTGTGACAAAAGCGAATGGACACCGCCTTTAATAAAATAAGTGTCCCCCTCATCATGCAAAGACATGGTGAAAATACAAAAATCCGGAAGCGACTGACTCATATTGGGCGGCTCCCTAGTCAGCGTCTGTCCTACATGTTAGGGGCGGCAGTTAAACCAACACGATCTACATTAAGACTGAGCCCATTAAGGTCTTAATTATGGAATGCTGGAATACGTTAGGACATACTGCCATGAGCTGACGGCTGTATTATTCTGTTTCCTTAGCAAGCGGAGTGATATCTAGCTGAAATGACGTTCAGGCTAATAATCCAGTTGCTCCCGCCCCCTTAAAATGATGGCAAGTCTCTAAGAACGCTCTATATCATGTCGCCATTAAATGTCGGCATAGGCCTAGATGTAACATTCCTAGTTAACACTGATTCGGCTCTGAACTTAAGCCCTCATAAGGAGCTTTGGTCAACCTTTGCCTGGGCTCCCTGCTTGCAAAGATAACCTTGGACTCATTTATAAGTAGCTACGCATCAGGATATGGATAACGACTCATGAGTTGGGGCCCACAAATGAGAAATGAATTCAAACAACATTAAAAAACAAACCACGCAAGAGATTGAAGTAGCAACAAACATAGCACCACAGGTGCACGAAGTAATTTTACCAACAACTATTGCAGATGGCAATCACGGCAGCGGTGAATTACTCAAACACCTGTTCCAAAGGAGCCCAAGGTTGGTATATTCGCCACCAGACACGGAAAGAACCAGTGCAAGCAGCACTTTGGTTTCACGAAGGCGATGACGGCCGAAGAAATATATCGAGCCATCGGCGATAAAGTTAAGAAACTGGCTGAAATGATGGAACTAACGAAGCGAAACATAAACCAGCCAATGCGTGATTTGGTCGCGAATATAACGGACCTACACAAAAACCTGGAGAGGCGCATGAAGCACCATCTACTATCAAAGACGGATGTACCCAAATATCACCTCTTATTAAGCGTATAGATTCTACGCCAAAAAGGGCAATCGACTACGCCGCTGAAGGAAAAGTCCTGCCGAAAGAAATAAGAATAACCGCGTCGAAGTCTTGAGAAATTATATGATAACTGCTATTTTAATGTTGACCCTGAATTTGTTATACAAATTTTTGTTATTCGTTATAAAATTTATTTAAATATTAGCTCATTTGAAGAATAGATAATATTTCTGGATTGATTTGTTTTTGCTTTTTTTACCTTTTTTTGTTTTTTGTTACTGCTATTTTCGTGCTCGCAACTGTTCATATATAAGTGCACAGAGCGAAGAAAACCATCTACTTTGCCCTATAATTCTCATTTATTATAAGCTCACACATACACACACATACACACATTTACACCCAATGCACGAAAAGCAGTTGATGAATAATTTACACAATGCGATAAAAACAGCGCTAGCTTGATCGAGATATTTGTATGTGTGCGTACTTTCGCTCGGCCAATGAAGCGGATATCACTTGCAAATGTGGGAAATGTTGCTGCTGCCGCTGCTGCTGCTGCTGCTGGTGAGTGTGTGGCTTGTGGATGCGCGGGAAATCGGATACTCACTCAATCACTCTACTTAACGCAGTAAATAATTGGTTGACGATGTTTCTGCGATTTTAAAGAGATTTTCGTGAAATCTTCGCAATCAGTATTCATGGAAAATGTTTTTGAGTTAACAAAGTGCTTTATGGTTGTACACGCAATAATGATGCGTTAATGCGGTGGTCTTCACGTAATTTATTAAATTTTGAAAACACAAAAAACGAGAATGACTACAAGTGCTTGCCCAATAAAAATTCAATCTAGTGGTGATGGAAAAACACAAACAAAGTAATCATTTCGGCAATTGGCGGACACCATGGCTGACTATTTTGTTTTGAGTCCCATATACAGGGTGCATATGGTATTTGAGGACACACAAATACATATGTTTCGTTTTGCTCATTAGTTCTCTTTTTGCTCTTTTCAGATAAGACATGAAGGACTAAAGGACTGCAATTTGACTCAAGAAATGAAGAGGCATGCAGTTGTCGTCGCTATATACTGAGTACAAATCACACCGATTTAGAAATCTATAATTCTCTTATCATTCGGCTTCAAAAAATCGATTTTTTTACTGCAATCGATAGATATATTATAGGAGAATGTGTCCTCAAAATTTTATAGCGGAATGTAAAGTGATTTCGGAGTTACAGGCCTGTGTACCGTCCCTCGTGTGAGTATACTGTCTACCTTCTGAAAACTTTGAAACACGTTTTCTCAAAACCATGTTTTTGAAAATGGCATTTAAGATTAAAAAAAACGACTAAAGTTATCGTTTCAAACCGATAATCTATATAACGATAATTACAATGCGCAACTAATCACCTAGCAAAATGCAAAAAAAATCATTTTTTAATGTTATTTAACACCTTTTTTGAAAAAAAAATTGCGAAAAAAGCACTTTTTTCCAATAATTAATTGTGTGTTCATTTTTTCATATTTTTATACAAGAGTAGTCTATTATATTCGGCAAAGCCTTCTGAATAAGACACTATTTTTCTTTTGTGTTTTAGGTGAAAACTACGACCGTAATCTTACACGCCGTTTTACTAGCCTGCAACAAGAAGCTGTGCGAGATCCCTCATATGTCCGGCATTTTGTTTTTTTATTTATGTTAAAAAATTGTTTAATAATCTTCAATCATGCCTTCAAATAAATGCAAAAGATTATTCCTGTGTGTCGATTATTCCTGTCCTATTGAGAAAAAACACCTTTTTTTTAAACCACTGATAAGAGGCCCCCCTTAAGTACGCCCGTTCATACCTGCATAAGGTTCGCCGTGTATTGAAGCATCAAGCAGCGATGCAGACAGCCCTATCAGGCAATTCATTGTAGACTGATTTTCGTAGAAACTAAGAAATTGTAATCATACAATTCAAATAGCTCCGAACGTACATTCGGAATTCGTAGAGTTGAATTCACTGAATACACTCGTAACGTTAAATCTTAGAGTTTCGTACAATTTTTCTACGATGACATTAGACTAACGGACAAAAATTAGAACGAATAATAAAAAGAAGATTTAAAAGGAAACAAATAAAAAAGCTATAAAAGGTAAGTCCTATATTAACTTAACTATAAATAAAAAGAAAATTTTTAAGTATATGTACTTGGGTGATTTTTAAGAGCTATAGGAAAGTTTTTCAAAAAACACACGTCAAATTCAGAAAAATGCATGCAATTTTTATTTAAATCGATAGTACGGTCCATATAATTTAATGTTTGAAGATTATTTCATGCAAATGTTGACCGCGGCTGCGCTTCAAATGGTCCATCCGCTTAGTCCAATTTTGGCATATTCTTTCCAATGTTTCGGCTGGTATCTCACATATAAATGCTTTAGTGTTCTCTTCCAATGCGTTAATTGAAGCAGGCTTGTCTGAATAGACATGAGCTTTAACATAGCCCCACAAAAAAGAATCTTAAGGCGTTATATCGCACGATCTGGGTGGCCAATTGACAGGTCCCGAACGTGAAATAAAATGTTCACCGAACTCGCCTCTCAACAAGTCCATTGTTACGCATGCTGTGTGGCATGTGGCACCGTCTTGCTGAAACCACATGTCATGCAAGTCAAGCTCTTGCATTTTGGGCAAAAAAAAAAGTTGGATAACATTTCAAGGTAGCGCTCACCATTCACAGTTACGTTGCGATTCGCAGCATCTTTGAAGAAGTACGGTCCAATGATACCTCCAGCCCATAAACCGCAACAAACTGTGACCTTTTCTGGATACATTGGTAGCTCTTGCAATTCTTCTGGCTGATCTCACTCCAAAATCGACAATTCTGCTTATTTACGTACCCATTGATCCAAAAATGAGCTTCGTCGCAGAACACAACTTTTCCATAAAAAAGTGGATCTTCGGCCAACTTTCCAAGAGTCCATTCACCAAAAATTCTGCGTTGAGGTAGGTCGTTCGGCTTCAATTCTTAAAATGACCATAAAATGGAAGAAGCGCGCGATAAACTTTCTTAACCCTGCTACTACGTTAGGGTCTTTTGATGACCCAAATTGCATATAACATCACCGTATTTCTAACTGGTGGAATATATTTGAAAGTTCTTACTACTCAGTGCATCAATTGTTGAAATATATTGAATTCAATTAGTTTTATCACCATTTTAGGCTTAGAAAATTGTTTTCTGCAAGTGCTTGCGCATATCATGTTCGGGCCATTTTATGACCCCTATCATATTTGTAAAACGAATAGTAAATATATAATGTAATATCCCCTGTTGCAGAGTCATCGTCTGGAACACCTCTCTGTTGGGAATGCTGGAATGCATTTACAGTTATAATATTTGTATTCAATAACAACGAAACCAAATACTTTCAGTTCTGTGCTAAATATTGTAGTGATCAGTTGTTATTGTAAATCTAAGTTTATAGACGATAGATTTTGATAAACATGGAATCTAGACATACTGCAAGTATATATAATCTAAATTTTTTTCTAAATTCATACCAGTATTTATACGGTAAAATTCGTTGTTGTATTTACTTGGCCATAATGTCAGCGTGAACAAATGACTGAGCATGACATTGGTGCATTCTTGAGTGACCTTGAAGACGATGCAAGTGATGATTGTGATGCTAATTTTGTACTTGAGGAAGACGAATGTTTATCTTCACAACAATCCATTTCCAGTGGCACATAAGCCTTCATTTCATTGACCGTAAGTAATAGCACAGAAGTTTTTGATAAAGATCAGATGATAAAGTGGACAAAAATACCTTCTTTGCAATGTCTAAGTCGTACAGCAAGTGAAAATATTCTTCACGGAAAACCTGGAGTGACTTCTTATGTTATTCATCGTATTTCAAAAATTCGTGATACTTTTGATGTATGCCTTACAGAAGCTATGAAACGGGATATAATTCACTACAGCAATTTGCAAGGAAGTGCTGTTTTCGAAAATTTTCAAGCTATAGATGCTACTGAGTTCGATGCTGAGTTGGGACTTCTTATACTTATTGGTATTTATTTATATTACAATATATTTTTCCTATTATAATTGTATAACGGGATGCTTTCCATTTCAATTCAACCGGGCTATTCGGGTCATGTTCTTCGATTTCGATGTAACTCAAATATGTTGCTCTCTGGTCAAAATAATGAGACACGTATTTTTTTTTTCGCCCGAAAAACATTTTTTTCAAGAGTTATCGGCAATTTTGTTTTTCGGCTCAAATTCGATTTTTTTTAATTATGTAAGAAAAATTTTTTTTTAAATGCCCATAATTTAGTCAAAAATGAATCGATTTTAATAATTCTGGGTTCAAAATGATCATAATTACTTACACGAGCGACTTCATGTAGAAACAATTGCAAAAAAGTAGTTGAAAATTTTTTATTTAGCAAAAAAAAAAAAAATTTAAATTTTTTCGAAATTCAATATTTCAAAAAGTGTATTTTTGTTTTTTTTATAACTTTTTTTAAATCAAAAGGACATCTCTAACTTTAACTGAGCTGAATGCCTAGTAGCTAAAATGCGTTGTTTTTGAGTAATGAATTTTTGAGTAAAAAACCTGTTTCGCACTTTTTGTTTTTTGCAAAATAAAACATTTTCAACTTCTTTATTGCAATTGTTTCTGCATGAAGTCGCTTGTGTAAATAATTACGATTATTTTGAACCCAGAATCATTCAAATCGGCTTATTTTTGACTAAGTTATGAGTAATTAAAAAAAAATTTCTTATATAGATTCTTTCCATTTCAATTCAAAAGGGCTATTCGGGACATGTTCTTCGATTTCGATGTAACTCAAATATGTTGCTCTCTGGTCAAAATAATGAGACACATATTTTTTTGTTCGCCCGAAAAATTTTTTTTTCAAGCTTTATTGGCAATTTTGTTTTTCGGCTCAAAATCGATTTTTTTTTAATAATATAAGAAAATTTTTTTTTTTAATGCTCATAACTTAGTCAAAAATGAACCGATTTTAATAATTTTGGGTTCAAAATGATTGTCATTATTTATACGAGCGATTTCATGTAGAAACAGTTGCATAAAGGTAGTTGAAAATTTTTTATTTTGCAAAAAACAAAAAGGGCGAAACAGGTTTTTTACTCAAAAATTCATTACTCAAAAACAACGCATTTTAGCTACTAGGCATTCAGCTCAATTAAAGTTTGAGATGTCCTTTTGATTTAAAAAAAGTTATAAAAAAAACAAAAATACACTTTTTGAAATATTGAATTTCGAAAAAATTTAAATTTTTTTTTTTTTCGCTAAATAAAAAATTTTCAACTACTTTTTTGCAATTGTTTCTACATGAAGTCGCTCGTATAAGTAATTACGATCATTTTGAACCCAGAATTATTAAAATCGGTTCATTTTTGACTAAGTTGTGGGCATTTAAAAAAAATTTTTTCTTACATAATTAAAAAAAATCGAATTTGAGCCGAAAAACAAAATTGCCGATAACTCTTGAAAACAATGTTTTTCGGGCGAAAAAAAAAAATACGTGTCTCATTATTTTGACCAGAGAGCAACATATTTGAGTTACATCGAAATCGAAGAACATGACCCGAATAGCCCGGTTGAATTGAAATGGAAAGCGTTATTATTCTTTTAGGAGTCTACCGGTCATACGGTGAAAGTCTTAATTCTCTGTGGGACGAGTTTCATGGGCGTCCGTTTTTGAGAGCAATCATGTCTTTGGAACGATTTAGCAATATTTCTCGTGTACTAGACTTTGACGATAGGCAAAGAAGAAGATCAGAACAAAGAGGAGATAAACTTGCTCCTATTCGCACATTTTATGAGCAATGGACTCAAAACTTGCAGCTGCTTTACGTTCCAAGTGCTAACATAACGATTGACGAACAGCTTATGCCGTTCCGAGGTAGATGTCCTTTCAAAGTATACATTCCAAGTAAACCTGGGAAATATGGCATGAACGCGTGGATAGCAGCGGATTCTGGCACCGCATTTTGCTTACAGTTCCAAATATACTTGGGCAAAGTAAGAGACAATGCTGAAAGCAATCAAGGCGAACGGGTTGTTGTAGACTTAGTGTCTTCATACCGTGGACGAAATGTGACTACCGATAATTTTTTTACGAGTCATAACCTTGCATTAGAACTGCTAAAGCAGAAAATTACTATTGTTGGTACAGTAAGGAACAACCAACGTTTTCTGCCGGTTCATGCAACATCACAAGAATTGCACTCCAATACACTCAAGTAAATTTTTTTTTTCATGAAAAAGAAACTGTAGTTTTGTGTGTGCCTAAAAAATACAGAATGATTTATTTGCTTAGCACCATTCACCACAATAGCAACATTTTGGAAGATCATCCAAAAAAAATTCCGGAAATAATTGAATACTACAACTCGACAAAAGGTGGAGTCGACACATTGGACCAAATGGTTCGTACATATTCGTGCAAAAGTAAAACCAATCGGTGGCCAGTTGCCCTGTTTTCTAATTTATTAGATATTTCTGCTCTAAATGCTTTTATAATATGGACCGAAATATATCCTGAATGGCAAACAAATAAATTGCACAAAAGGCGCCTATTTTTAGAGCAACTCGGTGAAGTTTTAGCTCAAGAACATATCAAGAGGCGTAGTCGGCTTCCTCGCGCAGAAGCCTCTGCATCATTGGTATGAAAAATTCGAGAAGAAGACAGTGCATCACCACCTACGAATTCGCCTTCTCCAAAACGAAAATGCGCTAGTGAACGGAAAAGGTACAAATTTTGCCCGTCGAAAAAGGAAAAAAGACCTTTACTGAGTGCATAACTTGCAAAAAACCTGTTTGTCCGTCACACCGACACACAACCACTCTAACGACGACATATTGGATTGATCACAAGCCTTAAAAATATTTTTGAACTGTACAAATTTGAATTTTCTCAATAAAAAAATGTGGGGTCAAAATAAGACCCGAACATAACATGCGTATTTTTTTCTAACATAGTAGCAGGGTTAACAGAACACCCATTTTTATAATAAAATTGAATGATTTGCAAACTGAAGATGTTTGACAGTGAAACAAAACACGAAACGTGCGTCAGCTGTTTAAACCAACTGTTTAAAAAGATAATAGCTAAAAAATCACCCTTTAGAAGCGGCATTTTTCTTTAGTTGGGGAAATAATTTTTAAGTGCGACCCATCCACACACAAAAGGCCTGGCATCCTATAATTTATATTCTTTATAGAATTCCATCTTGCTTTGCCGTTTTTCATTGGCACTCAAGTCAAGATTCACCCACTGAGGACACAATCGTGTTTGTAGTGACGCCAATACGTCTTTTAGCACATAGCTAAATGTCAACTGCCCCATTGGCATGGCGAAATCTATGCCAACTCCGTGCTGATAGCCTCCCTCCGAAAGAAATCGTAAAACAGAGGATAGTCGGAGAACTGGAGTTATGTACGAGGACCTTACTGAGCTCGCGCTGTCTTCAATAAAACTCAAAATGTATGTAAGTGCAGCTTTATTTAACCCGTTATTTTTTGATAAACCTGCTTCAAACCGTATTTAAGTACTCTTTTTCTTTAACAAAAAAGAGGTTGTCTGTAAAGTCGGTTTACTGACGATAGTTTAACGTGACAGCGTCATAAGAAAATACTGATGTAAGGGTTGCAATTTTCAAAACAAAATTTTAATTTTATTTGTTTGATAGATATTTTGTATGGATATAGAGGAGGAGGTAAATGGAATTGCAATGGAATAGGTCAAGTTACATTTACACAAACGTGAAAAATGACGAAACATTTATCAAATTCATGAAAGATATGTTCAATTTCGATTGTGCATCAGACGTTAATAAGTCAACAACACTAAGAGGCACCATCATCGATTTGCCTTTTTCAAGACACTTTACACACGAAACACTCCCTTTCATTTCCTACTTTTTCTATCATCGTCCTATTCTCAACAGAGAAATGGTTCATTACCATGCACACAGGAAGAAGGCATATGCAAATACAAGTATGTGAATTTATATACCTACATTTGCGTATATACATACATATATATGCTTACTCAAGGAGGACAGAGCCAGATGTCGAACGTTGCCGAACGCGGGGGCCGATTGTGCTCTTTGTCGTTCGTTCCGCGCTTAGCTTACATTTGCTTGCGTACGGAATAGATTCGTATATTTGATATGTCCATATGATTTGTATGCATCTTTACATATAGATTTGTTCTTTTTGAAAATTGCGCGAAATTGTATATGTATATGCATGTTTATATACATATATTAGTATACAACATATCTTATAAGGTATATGGTAAATATTACCAGACATTTTTTCCTTCATATATAATAAAAAAATTAATAATAATAACATTAAGACAACAGGTATTATTAACAAACTTGGTTTTATTTTAAATTCTTCAAGTAAATCAAATTAATAATAATCAATAAGAAGGCATATGCAAATACAAATACGTGAATTTATATATGTACATATGCGCATATACATACATACATATATACGCTCACTTAAGTAGGAGAGAGCAAGATGTCGAACGTTGCCGTTCGTTTGCTTTGTTTGCTTTGTCGTTCGTTCCGCGCTTTCGCTTGCGGTTCATTCAAGGTAACGACAAATGAGCAAGGTAACGACACATTTTTTCGTGCGTGCAGCCGGCTAAATCGAATTATAAGACGTTATCACGTCAAAAGGCAAGCACTTACATAGGTTCGTCCATATCGAGAAGGTTCCTTGCATCTCTCAATATTTTTCGCTCAATTCTGAGACTCCGTTTACTTCACTCACTTTCCTCCTTCATTAACATAATCTACATGCGCGGTTACACGAATACATTTTAATTTGAAAATTCAACTAACTTGACAAAAAACTTAAAAATTATTTGCTAAATTGTCTTGTTGCCGAAATATCAAAATTTGAAATTTGAGTTTGACAGCACTTTTTTCGTGTTCACATGGAACCTATGATTACAACTTTTTCGCAAACTTAAATGCCCTCATGGCTGTCATCTTCTTGCTATCCTCCTATCGGAATAACGTGAGTCAGTGCCTTAATAGACTCCCTGGTACTCGAGTGTGGTACTTGTTACTATTTTTTAGAATATTTTTTTTATGGCTACGCTAAAACTATTATTAGTCATAAATTCATGCCATCATGTAAAAGAGAGTCACGTAAATTTCAATTAGCATGAAGTGATTTTGAAAATTTGAGATTTTGCAGTGGCTCGATTATCTGCTGCTACGAGAAACTTCCAGAAAGTTTAGACCAAGGCCTCCTGAATAGGACGAAATGGAAAAGTATGGCTTTTAAGAGAAATATAAGAAATTTTTATATATTAGATATCTCTAAAAAGGATAATTGATGGGAGGAGTTGCTAAATGAATTTTGAGAGACCTAATTTGAAAGTAAATCCTTTAGAAGTGTGAGTAAAAAACTTTCTTTTCCATCTCCTTATATAAACTCACGTGCGAGGAGTTGCTAAATGAATTTTGAGAGACCTAATTTGAAAGTAAATCCTTTAGAAGTGTGAGTAAAAAACTTTCTTTTCCGTCTCCTTATATAAACTCACGTGCTTATTTAGTTAACGTGGCATACTTTATGTCCCTTGCGAAAGACTTTTCTCGAAAGCACGAAATATACAGTCTGTCTAATAGAAACGTGACCTACAGAACTTAGGAACTATTCGACCAATTCGATTTTAACAAACTGTATTGCAAGGGCTTCTAATATTTATTATACGCAATTTATTCAATAAAATGTCAATATTGTGAATCAATTGATAGGCGCTTTTCGTTGGTCTTAAAATCTATCGAATCAAACGAAGCGCAATATGGGCAGCGCCTTACAATAAAGAAGTCTCCCACAAACTGCTTAGTCTCATAATAGTTATAAACGAAAACTCGGAACTGTCAGTATTTCACAACGGTATAAGCGGCGAACCTTTCACCAGAAACATTTCAGTGAGTCAAGGATGCCCCACTCGCCACTTCCCTTCGCAGCCGTCCTGGGCAATGTAATGACCAACTCACAACTTTACAAAAAAGAGGCATCGTTTGGAATTTCTAATTAAAGACTTGGACTTTGCCGATGACATTTGCTTACTCACCCACAATTTCACAGACAGACAGGCATACAATTTACTAGTCACGCTAGCACTAGATGTCAAGTTAGAGATGACCCTAGCAGGATAATAAATACAGAACTCTGGAGCTTAACTAAGCAATTCAAGATAGGGAAATAAAAATGGTCGCGATCGCCCAAAACACACTTGAAGAAGATCAAAACTCCGCGGAGTCAATGTAACGTGTAACAGTGCAAAAATACCTACCCGGAACCGGGTTAGATGCAAACGCCTTGTCCTATGCTCCCAAGAGGAGGAAAACAAGAAATATTGATTCAATGAAATGTATAGTCACCATCATTAGCCAGGGAGGCTCCACATCTACGAGTCATACTTTGTGTTACTTTCTGAGCGAATTGTGGAGGTAGTCGGTTCCAAATCATCCAAATCAGCCGCATTTGCCTTGATAACTGTTTGACCATCCACATTTGTTTTCCTTTGATTTCGTGATTCATGGCATACACAGAAAATAGCCCACGAGAAAAAATTATTTAAAGAAATAGCTGTTTTGGTAGAATTTTTCTCTCAAACACTCCAAGGAACGCCACATCCAAGCTTCTGCGCCATACGTTAGAACGGACTGGCATCCATAGACCACAGAGAAAAATATTATTAAATAAAGAACCTGGCTGATGCTGTAATTATCTCTGCTTCACTCACTGAGCGCTCTTTCTATCACTTTCTATGTGAAAGCGCGGGTGCTAACCCGACTAGAAATTTTGGTAAGGCGGTGATTAGGCGCAAATAAGGCAGACCGCATTCCGAATTTGCGCCTCATAAGGTAGCCAAACTAGGCCCAAGTCCCGAAATGTATCGCCACACATCTACCTTATTAGCCGCAGGTTCGAAAAACCGAACTTCGGTAACACTCCGGATGCCATTCTACAAATCAGCCAGGGATTCCAATTTATGCCTAAGTGAGACACTGCCACTGATTTTCGTAACCACAACCAAATTTGGTATTGTTCTGGCATGCCAATCTTTGCCTTGCCTAACGTGGGCCTGGTAAGGTAATAGTGAGGCGTGTCTCAGTAAGGCCTGCCTAATTCGAGCCTAACTGATTCTTCGGCATGCCTCACTGTAATTCTAGTCGGGAAAGTGCGAAAAGCGTAAAAATGCGGTGAGCGGCTGGAATCGGCCGAGCGCCATACTTACCTTAATCCAAGCATTAACTGATTTCAATTTGTTATCATTATTATACAACTTTTAGTAAATTTTAATCACAGAACCTTGCCGTTAAGTAATGCGTCGGGAGTACTTTTACTCAAATCATCAGTCTATCACTGGCCCGGTAGTTGTCCGGTGCTCACGCTCCGCGGGCTATTCGGTGTTTCGCGCCAGTTGTTGTTGTCTGAAGTTTTCCTTTCGGGCCCATTCCATTCCTCCTCACCTACTTTCACCTCACCTCTTTCATAATGGTATCACAAAGGACGAATCTTTCTTCGTCCAAGTGTGCTCACTCCCTGGGCAACCATACCAACCTAACCTAACCAACCTCCTCACGCAACATTTTTGTTATACTCGCTGAAGTCACACTAAAAGCACGCCATTTTTCTGCCTTATCGCACATTTGCGTTAGGACGTTCACTGCTGTTGGGAATTCAGCGAAGGCCTTGAAGAGCTCATTTCTTTCTTCGTAAAAACGTGGGAGAATAAATAAAATATGCCTTGCCCTTCCTAGTGCGCCAGGACTGATCGGACAAAAAGTGTCGTTTTCCAAATGAAAGCGGTGCAAATATTCCGGTCAGAGCCCTCTTACGTTACAAAGCGTAACACCCGGCCTATTCACATTTACTTCTAAGCCGCAAATCACGCACTATTTGTGTGAAAAAAGTTAAAATACTTTAGTGGGAATACCACATTGTCATCTCGCTCAGCAACTCCAAGTAATTAAGGTACTACAATTAATTGAATATAAATTTCCACTCAAACTAACGGGCGGAAGTTCACTTAACAAACACTGTGGCTCCAACGGTGGCAGCAATTGCAGCTTGCCAAATGTGCATGTGTGCGTGAGCCGGAACTGCAACAGCCGACCAAACACAGCCGTCTCATAGCCTTCAATGCACGGCGTACATTTTAGGCACAGGAAAGCAGGAAGGGAGCGCGGAAGGACGGAAGCACGCACGTGTTGCAGCAACAACAAATTGCGTCAGCACACAATGAAACTGCCACACCAAAGCTGCAATCAATTGGGCTGAGTTGAGCTGAATCGACTCGAGTTGCTGCGGATGAATGAGATGAGAATTTAATGGAATTGAAGTTCAAAGGAAGTGGCTGACTGTTACGCAATTGGTTGTGTGAGTGTGGCATTTTGAATGTGTAAGTGTGTGCATAAGCTTATAGGCATTTGGAAGTGTACATTACATTGTTGTGTTGCACAATGACGTTGCAATGCAGAGAGAGAGCTAGAGAGAGAGAGATAGAGACAGTGTCAAAGAAAGTGGTGTGAGGACGACATGTCGCTGAGTGTGACTTTGACGGTAAATTGCATTTATTAATGGTTTCGAGTGGTAATTTTGTGCATTAATTGAGTGCTCGGAGTGTAGAAGACACAGTAGAAGGACGAGGTTGATAATTTTGGTGGAATGTGTGGGACTTAAGCACAATATTTAGGTAATGCATTTGGTGGTGGTTGATGATTGGTTGTGGCTTGAAATATTTTGGCGGTGGTATGAGAATTTTCAGAATACATCCTTTGTTGTTGTTTTAAGGTTGTTAGCAGCGTTAATAACTAAGTTTGAATCATAGCGTGAACTTTTACAAACCAAATATTTATGTGTATCTATATTTCAAGTTGAATTTTTATTTATAAAGGAGTTGCATCGTGGATCAGAGACTCGTCCGTTGCAACACAACCGATCACTATTTACTCTGACAGTCGAGTAGACACAAAATATCTAAAGTGTCATAATACTCCCTCCAAAGTGGCAAATAATTGAAGAGCTATTGTAAAGGGACATTCCTGAATATTGTAAAAATAGCATCGGGAACGTGCTGGCAAGAAAGGGAACTGATCTTAAATTAATCAGTATTGTTCAGTATGTGGGCATACCTTTATCCTCAAGCAAGTTCTGGATCGGGCAGAACTACTTGGCGGAAGCCTATATTATTAGATGGATTACGGCGGCCAATTTTGAGCTATCCTGACAGCACCTAGAAGGAGTGGACACAGTACTGCTTACCCCCATTAATCTAACACGGCCTTCCATTACCACTGTAATTGGTCTCATCACCGCGCATTGCCTAATGCAAACCCATGAGAAACCTAAGCAGTTTACCTCTAATGACAACTGTCGCAGCTACAGAAACAAGGCGGAGCAGTTCATCTGTCACTGTCCCACGGAATGCGATAGCGCTACCTAACCTCTTACTGTCTTGAATGTCTGGCAGATCGCAACCATTCACAACATTTCTTCGTTTTGTCGAGAGACGAAGTTGTTTCACCACATCGGGAGTTAGAGACTTGAGCGCAAATAGGTGGTATTTTAGTGGCCATCCAGGCCTAAGTGGTCTCCGTCCTGTACATTCTCATGGACGGACAACCGCCGAAACCTAACGTAACTTATGCTTTTGATAAATGTATGTGATTAGTTGTTAGTGGCTGTCATCAAATAAAAAGTGCACTAAAATCAAAAACGCCATGCTACATCTTGATATGCGTCAGTTGTCTTCTTAAACGAGTTCTCTAGCTGATGATGTACATTCGAGCTTTTATCTCAATTTTTGTCATTTAATTTTGGATAGCTAGAATCCGAAACCTAATTATATCCGGTGCTTGATGCTTTCAGAGGAGTTGAGTAGTAATGAATTCACGTCCGTTGCTGGAGTAACGGAAATCCGACGTAAATACATACTCTTTCTCTCCCTCTTAGCTTCTCAGTCTGTGGTGGACCATAGCTTCATCAACAATCCTCCTCCAATTCAGTCTCTCTCTTGCCTCATTTCTCTAATTACGAACATTCATCGCTTTTAAGTTTGCTTCAACGTCATCAAGCCAGGGTCACGCACTATTTTCAAGTTATGTTTATATCTAATTTTTTCAAGTTTTTGACTTAGACCACTTTTATAATTAACACTAAATGAATTCCGTATAATGTTGAAATTACATCCATCTTCTAAAGGTTCATTTTTGACGATATCGTGAAAATCGCATGAAATACATATACATATATATATATATATGGAGCTTTTTCATGGCAGAAATATACTCGGAGGTTTGCCATTGCCTGTCGAGGGGCGACCGTTATTAGAAAACTGTTTTTTATTAATTTTGGTTTCACCGAGATTTGAACCAATGTTCTCTCTGTAAATTCCGAATGGTAATCACGCACCAACCCAAGCTAGAGCTAGAATTCGCTCTTTCGGTAAGCCTTTCTTACAGCAAATTCATGAAATCTTAGGCATAAATTTAAAAAGTTCGCTGCTATACTCGGATTGCACGTCATGGATCTGATGCTAATTAAGATTATTCAATAGAAATGCTCAACCACTTCAACAACAACAACAATCCATTGTTACAGGCGCCCACTCTCTGAACTGATCTAAGTCAATGTTGAGGTTATTAATGCAATTACTGACGCATACAAAAAGGCAGCTCACATACGAGTATAGTTGGACATCATCTGCGTTTACATGAATATCACAATGTTTTAACACACTTTGAAGGTCATTTCTATAGAACACAAGCAATAGAGGGTCGATCATCGAGCCTTGGGTATCGAGCAACGGGAGTCGAGCTGCGGTTAAGTAGAACGAATTGCCAATATGAAGTAGCGCAAAAATCTCGTTGATTGTTTTCACTATACTTTATACTCGTATGTAAGTTCATACGTAAAATATATATTTTTAATAATCGTAATATTTATTTTACTAAAAATTGGTAAACAATCATTTCTTTGCAAAATATTTTCTTAGGAAATGCAAAAAAAAATCAACAACGCGCTGTAGGAGTATTAATGGTGGCTCGTATAGGTGGAAGTATTTCAATATAAATTCTACAGAAACACAATATAAAATAAAACGTATGCAACTAAGCAGCGAACGTGCAAATGTCGTGCCTCATTTAAAAAAATTTTAGCTGTAAATCAAGATAACGTAAATTGGTTTTTCAAAAGGGTTATGCGCACCTCGAGTTTAACCCTCGAGAACACGCGCCTCGTAAGATAGCACGGATTCTCGCGCATGAGCATTTTGCTCACTTCATGTAAGAATGTAACTTTTTAATGGATTATGATTTTTAAACATTTCCTTTTTAACATAATTATAATACCAAGGAGGATGGTTCCATGTGTAGAAGTCCACGCAAGTGGGGAAAGTTACTGATCGCCATTCACTTGGGAGTGGCCAGGACGATTCTTCTACATATGGTTCAAGCAGCTCACAACGTCCGGGATTAGCCCACGTATCCTCTGGTTAGCTTTCGAACACCCGTTCGGGAGTGAGCTAACGTGAGAAGGCGAAGCATCCCAGCATAGCTGGTTGTGCGCTGGGTTTGGGACCCGCCACTTAAAAATCCCCCCCAATGAAAACAGCAACAAAGCCTCGGATGAGAACTTCCAAAACTGATGACGACCCCTGCAAACGAAATAAGGAATACGATTTGAGGGCATGCTCCTGGAATGTCCGGTCCCTTAATGGGGAAGGTGCCTCTGCCCGGCTGGTTGATGTCCTCGTAAGAGCAAAGGCTGACATCACTGCCATCCAAGAGATGCGATGGACGGGGCAAGGCAAGAAAACCATAGGACCTTGCGACGTCTACTACAGCTGCCATGTAAAGGAGCGCAAATTCGGTGTCGGATTTGTTGTGGGAGAGAGACTTCGTCGCCAAGTACTGTCGTTCACTCCGGTGGACGAGCGTCTCGCAATAATCCGCATCAAAGCACGTTTTTTTAACATATCGCTAATTTGCGCCCACGCCCCGACGGAAGAGAAGGACGATGCGACCAAAGATTCCTTCTATGAGCGCTTGGAGCGTTCGTATGAGCACTGCCCCCGCCACGACATAAAAATCGTGATTGGCGACTTCAACGCCAGGGTGGGCAAGGAAGGAATTTTTGGTCCCACAGTCGGAAAATTCAGCCTGCACAACGAAACATCCGGTAACGGACAGAGGCTGATCGACTTCGCCGGGGCCCGAAACATGGTAGTCTGCAGCACCAGATTCCAGCATAAAAAAATCCACCAAGCTACCTGGCTGTCCCCTGATCGAAAAACGCGAAACCAGATCGATCATGTTGTGATAGATGGAAGACACGCTTCTAGTGTATTAGATGTACGTACGATCCGAGGACCCAACATTGACTCGGATCATTACCTTGTTGCAGCCAAACTGCGCACACGCCTCTGTGCAGCAAAAAACGTACATCTACCTACGCAAAGAATGTTCGACATCGAAAAGCTGCAATCACAACAGACAGCCAGAAGATTCGCCACTCGACTCTCACTCCTGCTCTCAGAGAGCACTTCCCAACAAACCGGCATGCACGAGCAATGGAGCAACATTTCTCGTTCCCTACGTACCGCCGCCGAAGAAGAAATCGGATTCCGGCGAGCCCGAAAAAACAATTGGTACGACGAGGAATGTCATGCTGCCGCAGAAAGAAAGGATGCCGCCTATAGAGCTACGCTGCGATCGGGCGCAACGCGAGCCATGTGGGATCGCTACAGAGAGCTGAAAAAGGAAGAGAGACGTATTATCCGACAGAAGAAACGAGAGGCCGAAATACGTGAGTGCGAGGAGCTTGAGATGCTGGCCAACAGGAACAACGCCCGAAAATTCTACCAGAAAGTTCGGCGGCTTACAGAAGGTTTTAAGACCGGGGCATTTTCCTGTAAGAACAAAGACGGCGATCTGGTGACTGACGTACAGAGCAATCTTAAATTATGGAGGGAACACTTCTCGAACCTGTTAAACAGTGACAGCTGCGCATGTCGTAGAGAATGTGAAGATCCCGATACCCCAATCGATGACGACGGAATTGTAGTTCCGTTGCCCGACCGAGACGAGGTGAGAATAGCAATATCGCGGCTACAGAACAACAAAGCCGCGGGCGCCGACGGACTCCCGGCTGAGCTATTCAAACATGGCGGCGAGGAGCTGGTAAGGTGCATGCATCAGCTCCTATGCAAAATATGGTCGGATGAAAGCATGCCTGCCGATTGGAATTTAAGTGTGCTCTGCCCAATCCATAAGAAGGGCGATCCTGCAATTTGTGCCAATTACCGCGGGATTAGTCTTCTAAATATCGCCTATAAGGTTCTAGCGAGCGTATTGTGTGAAAGGCTGAAGCCCACCGTCAACCAACTGATTGGACCTTATCAGTGTGGCTTCAGACCTGGAAAGTCTACCATCGACCAAATATTCTCAATACGCCAAATCTTGGAAAAGACCCATGAAAGGAGAATCGACACACACCACCTTTTCGTCGACTTCAAAGCTGCATTCGACAGTACGGAAAGAAGTTACCTGTATGCCGCGATGTCTGAATTTGGTATCCCCGCAAAACTAATACGGCTATGTAAGATGACGTTGCTCAACACCAGTAGCGCCGTCAGAATTGGGAAGGACCTCTCCGAGCCGTTTGATACCAAACGAGGTTTCAGACAGGGTGACTCGCTGTCGTGTGACTTCTTTAACCTGATGTTGGAGAGCATCGTACGAGCCGCAGAACTTAATCGCTCAGGTACAATATTTTATAAGAGCGTACAATTGTTGGCGTATGCCGATGATATCGATATCATCGGCCTTAACAACCGCGCTGTTAGTTCTGCCATCTCCAAGCTGGATAAAGAGGCAAAGCGAATGGGTTTGGTGGTGAACGAGGACAAAACGAAGTACCTCCTGTCTTCAAACAAACAGTCGGCGCACTCGCGTATCGGCACCCACGTCACTGTAGACAGTTATAAATTCGAGGTTGTAAAGGACTTCGTTTATTTAGGAACCAGCATTAACACCGATAACAATGTCAGCCTTGAAATCCAACGTAGAATCTCTCTTGCCGACAAGTGCTACTTTGGACTAAGTAGGCAATTGAGCAGTAAAGTCCTCTCTCGACGAACAAAACTAACACTCTACAAGACTCTCATCATGCCCGTCCTGACGTATGGCGCAGAAGCTTGGACGATGTCAACATCCGATGAAGCGACGCTTGGAGTGTTCGAGAGAAAGATTCTGCGTAAGATTTTTGGACCTTTGCACGTTGGCAACGGCGAATATCGCAGACGATGGAACGATGAGCTGTATGAGCTTTACGACGACATAGACATAGCGCAGCGAATAAAGATCCAGCGGCTACGTTGGCTGGGTCATGTCGTCCGAATGGATACAAACGCTCCGGCTTTGAAAGTATTCGATGCGGTACCAGCTGGTGGTAGTAGAGGAAGAGGAAGGCCTCCTCTGCGTTGGAAAGATCAGGTGGAGAAGGACTTGGCTTCACTTGGTGTGTCCAATTGGCGCCGGTTAGCACGAGAAAGAAATGACTGGCGCGCTTTGTTAAACTCGGCCAAAATCGCGTAAGCGGTTATCGCGCCAATTAAGAAGAAGATAATACCAAGTCATTTTTTTTGCAATTATGTGTTTATTTAAGAAATTCACACTGTAAAATTATATAGATTCATTTAATCAAGACATAACCAAAAATTTTACATTCATACTTTAGTATATTAACAAAAAAAAAACTCCTTGTAACAAAATAAATAAATAAAAGACGAGAATCAGTCTTCGGTAAGATTGACATTTACGTTGCTTTCGAAGCAAGATGGACACATATACTTAACGTGTTCCGTGCGAAGTAATTTTCCACATAAAGTGCAGTCTTTTTTCGAACGTCTGTTTTTACTCCTGGGGCAAAGCTCGCAAAAGCCCGGTTGTAGGTGTTGGCTTTCAGGTTATTTTGCTGGTACAATGCGATCCATAGTATTTCTTAAATCACGAGGTAAAGTTTTTATGGTCTGCCGATTAGAAATATGTGGCTTTATTAGCTCCAGGGCAATTTCCTTTAGAAACGTCCTCCTCTGGGTTAAATTGCCTGTATTTGATTTGTAAATTATTTGTGCGTTTATGCCAGTAACGTCAATAAGCGTGAAAAAGAGGCGCATTGGCCACCTGCAGGTTATCCTGGAAACTGAATATGTGCCTTTCATTTGATCAACAGTGTCTACACGCCCTTTCGTCTGGTGGTAAAAGGTTATTACTTCGGGTTTGTTCTCAGATGTTTCATCATTAGCTTGGCCATCGGCATGAAGTGATGATAGCATAAGTACAACTTTTTTCTTTTTTTTCACTGGAACGTAAGAGACAAGAACCTTGTTTTCGGCAAATGCAGTCATTGTATGTGGTTGCGGCTTTCTTTTGCTGAAATAAATTGAGGTGGAATTTCCTTTTTATTTTTTCTTATTGTACCCACAATGGTCGTTTCTATATTGTTTGTTTAGTTCATCTGCTAAAGGTATTGAAGTAAAATAATTATCCATGGTAATGTTTCTGCCACTATTCAAAATTGGGGCAGCAACCCTTTTCACAACCCGAGGTTTTCAACAAAAAAGATAAATCAAGAAATACTTACATTGTTTCTCGCGCAATGAGCACAATGCCGCTCTTAAAAATCAACCGTCTGCCTACACGTCCGATCGTGCACTAATCGAAAGAAATGCTCGTCAAAGTACAATGCACAACTACTAGCGAAGGTACTCACCACAATAAGTGCCAGAATTACATAGAACATAAAAATTTCGCGAAATGAAAAATTGCTTGAGCAAAATGCTCATAGCGCGTGTTCTCGAGGGTTAAGGGGACAGATACCTGTAAAATTTTTTTCATAAAATGTTAATATAATCTTTTAAGAATATGTCAAAAAATTTGTAGAACGTAAATTTAAGTTTTTCTTATATTCCAGATCGTCAACCGTGACGACTCTATTCTTTGCGTTCGAGCGCTGGGAGAGGTATAGTTACGTTGTCGACTTTAGGCGCCTTTTTCTCAAAACTATTTATATTTTTCGAATTGGCGTACACGATAACTCGAAAACTTATTGACCGATCTCCCTGAAATTTTGCACACATCTTTTTTATGATATTAATTTTATGTGAATTTACAATTCGATATTAACAGAAATAATTTTTTCGAAGCAAAAATAGTAGGAAAATTCGCCCCAAAATTAATTAATGTTTTTTAAGCATTTTATTCAGCGAATTTTTTTTCCATTTGTTTTTAATTCATACAGAAATTATGACATTAATAAACAAAAAAAAATTAGGTTTTTTGTATTCAGGTTACTGACGCCGATGCTACAATGCCCTGCCCGCCGATTGAGAAGCCCCGCTGCGACCTTCCCGCAAGAATTGAGTGTACATCCGCCATATTAAATGATTAAAATAACAAAAAAATTTTATCACTTTTATTTTTTTAAATAAACTGTAAGCCAATTTTGAGAAAAACATATTCTTCATTTTAAATAATTTTAATGAAAATCAGGGGAAATGTGGCCGTTTGCAGGTATCTGTCCCCTTAATTTACTTGTATATACTGACAGTCAAGCTGCACTGAGTCAGTGAATGTACGACAAAGCTGAACAGAATCAAAACTTTTTTTCTGCGGATTTTTTTTGGTGGGACAAACTAGTCTAGTCTATTAAGCCTATTGTACTGCACTCGGGTTTTCTTTTTAATTTTCTATAATCTACCCGACCTAAAGAAATCTGAGCAGATTTTGTGGTGCCAACTAGCCAAGGTGGTCGCTTCTTAACACATCAGTGCCAACCACCTCAAGTCTGATTCGAGCGACGGCCGGGCAGACGTACAGAAAGTGGTCCGCCGTCTTATTCTTTTCCTCATATGCTGGGCAGAGTAAACTGTCTGAGATGTCTACGTTTTCCATGTGCTTCGCCCATAGAAAGTGGCTCCTCATCAGTTGCCAGGCGGATCTGCGACAGTCGGTCGGACATGACAGGTGACATCGGTTTTGTCCATCTGCAACCTCCCTCAGCCTGTCAAGCGCGGTTGTGATTTGGGGTGGCAGAATGAGCTCCGGACCAAAGAATTTGGCCTCAGATCCCATCATAGCGAAATAGTCAGAGTTCTCATTCCCCACGATACCCACGTGTCCTAGGGCCCATGTTAGCATCAGTAAATTATGTCTACCGACATATTTCAGCTTGTATTTACAGGATTCAACTACCTTTGAAGTGGTTGGAGGACTGTCTAAGACCAAGAGCGCAGCTCTCCGTATGTTTTCCACTGCAAGGTTCATTGCTTCTTAGATAGCATACAACTCTGCTTGACACCCAGATGCGTATATCTCAAAAGCAATGTGTAGTTTTGTGCCGCTAGATTTCACGTTGACACTAGGGCCGTAACCCATTCGTGAAAACGCGAAAACAGTTCGATCCAACTGTTTTCAAAATGTTACTAAATGAACTATTTAACTTTCTAGTTATTGAAAGTGCGCGTAATTTTGTTTATATTTGTTTTTTTGGCGTCAATTTTAATATGGAGTCCACAAAAGAGCATTTTCGTAATGTTTTACTTTATTATTTCCATAAAAGAAAAAGCGCAGAGAAGGTTGCTACAAAGTTGCGTGATTTGTATGGTGATAAGGCCTTAAAAGAAAGACAGTGTCGAAATTGGTTCATCAAATTCCGTTCTGGGAAATTTTCACTTAAAGATGAGCCACGTTCAGTTCGGCCAAGTGATGTCGATGAAGACGTTATCAAGGCTTTTAATGAATTGGATTGGAGAGAAGTTAAATATAAGAGTCTTGGAATTGAAAGAATTGAAAGAAATTTATTTAACAAACCGAATCAACCGTTTTTGAAGCGGATTATCACTGATGATGAAAAATTGATTGTTTACAATAACGTCAATCAAAAACGATCATAGTCCGAGCATGATGAAGCGCCACAAACCGTTTCAAAGGCTGATATTCACCGAAAGAAGATTATGCTGTAAGTTTGGTGGGACTGGAAGGGTGTGGTATATTTTGAGCTACTTCAGAGGAACCAAAAGATTAATTCGGATGTCTACTGCCAATAATTGGACAATTTGAATACAGCCATCACCGAGCAGCGACCAGAATTGATCAATCGTAAAGGTGTCATATTTCATCAGGGCAACGCTAGACCGCATACATCTTTGGTCACTCACCAAAAACTGAGACAGCTTGGCTGGAAACTTTTAATGCATGTACCATATAGCCCTGATCTTACACCGTCAGACTACCATTTGTTTCGGCCTTTGCAGAACTCCTTAAATGGTAAAACTTTCGGCAGTGAGGAGGCTATAAGAGCGCACTTGGTTCAGTTTTTTGCAAATACATAAAGGCCAGAAGTTCTATGAGCGCGGAATAATAAATTTGCCGGAAAGATGGCAAAAGATTATCGAACAAAATGGAAAATATATAATTGATTGAAGTTCATTCTAAGTTTTAATAAAAATGTATTTACTTTCTTTTAAAAAATCGGCAAAATCTTTCCGGACAACCCAATATAAGTTTAATTTATTTTTAATTGAATTGTTTAGCATTAATCTATTTTTCACAGACTGTAAAAAACGTACATTTTTAAACTATTAAGAAATTAAAAAAAGAAAAAAATAAAACAAATATGTGTAAAAATATTCATATGCCTACTCACTGGCTTACTCTTATCAGGAAAAATTCGAAATACTACACGCCTACAAACATACACTGAGGGGTTAAGCATCTGACCTAGGCATTGCTATAGGCTTATCAGGAAAAATTCCAATACTCTATTCGCAATCACGGTCGTCGTAGGTGAGTAAGTTTGTGCATGACTACCATTCGGTTGGATTCGCGTTCGTTGCGCACTTTCCTTCACGAAATAGCATTTTCGCTGACAGCAGTCGGCACTCGGCGGGCATGGGCTGGTCTTCGTGCTGACTTTTGTTATAAAAAAGCTTGTCATAAAAACCATTTGCCATTAGGAGGGGGAACGGAATCAATTAAAAGGCATACCACAAATTCGTGGAGTAGCCCGGCCAAATGCGCCTTTAGTCAAGCGCCTAGGCAAATGATATTGTAATATAATATATGCATGTAAATATATATAATGTATAAAAAAATATATGTATGTATGTATTATAAATCACAAAAAACACGCGCGCACATGTTTTTATTAGTTAAAATATTTTCTACAAACAATAAAACTTTCGGGCATTTCATTTTCAATTTTAGTAGTTTACTATTCGCCTACTAAGCGTCAGTCAGCACCTGCTAGTAAATTCAGCGTGAATGAAGAAAGTAATTGCGATGATAAGGAGTTTCATTCAATTAATTTTGTTTTTATGCATGGCTTCAAACGTTTTTTCCAATCCCGATGGTGAGTCAATGAGTGAGGCTTAATTGAATTTTCCTTCATTCAAAATAAAAAATGTTTCTTTCTTTTTTTTAATTTCAGAATGCAGCGCAGATACACATCCTTTCATACAAATTGGTCGAAAATATTATTTCATAAATACTGCCGTACAGGTATAAATTCAATAAATTCAGTTTTAGTTTTTTTTATGTTTTTCAAATTCTATTAACCTGCATTTTATGTCAGATGAATTGGTTTGCGGCTGCGCATCTATGCCGCAGCTATGGCAGTGATTTGGTTACAGTCGAATCGGATGCTGAAATGGATGATTTATCCTTCTATTTAACCACAAATGGTCATACTGGCCAATATTTTTGGACCAGTGGCAACGATTTGATAGCAGAGGGTCAATTTATGTCGCTCAGCACGGGACGTCCCTTGTCTTATGCGAGGTGGACGGCTGGAGAGCCGGATAACGCAAACAACAATGAGAATTGTATACATCTCTGGACCAACTATGAGACCGTCTTTAAAATGAATGATATGTCGTGTACCGCAGATGGCTATGCGATTTGTGAGCGGCGAAAACCGCCAAATCCTTGTGGATTAGGGAATTCTGAAAATATGCTTCCCAAATGTGCAGTGAAAAGACTTATGCAAGCTTATATGCAAGCTGCAAATATATTCAACTGCAGGGACCAATGAAAATTGGCAAAAGGAAAAGCAGTTAACGAAGTATAATTGAAATTCTAATTTGAAATTTAATGCAAGCTCTGAAATATATTTGGTTAACTTGGCTAAGAAAATTGTGTTGCAAAATTATAAAAGAAAGCAAAAATGTTAAAAGGTGGGGCAAAATAGTACAACTCATCACTTTGAATGAGGTATTCGTTAATCATTTTTGACACTTGACCAGACAGCTTCTTTATGCAAAGATACAACTAAAATCAAATGATTAATTTTACACCACCTTGCATCGGGTGTTTTGTTAAGAGGTTGAAAACTTAAAATGATAAAGTAAAACAGAAATATGTTAATGTTTTATAATCTGGTAGATAATTTTGCATCTATGTATTTCTCGAATATGAAGTCCGGCATATATCCGACGCGGCTACAAGTTACATAGTTCACATCTATTGACCTTATGGCGGAAAATCTGGCAGCGAAATCTGCCAGGAGGTTGGTGGCAGCTAGAGCATTCACCTGCTGAACCTTCGGACACAGCTCAATAGGAAAGTGGAGCTCAGGTTGCACAGACTACATGACTCCGTACTTTAATTGGGAGATAAGGTTTCGCACTACAATTGAAGAGGAGGGACGGCACAAAGGCATGAAGCCTAGCCATAGAACTTTTCACATCTATACAGACGGCTCTTAAACTTTAGACGGGGGGGGAGCGGGTATTTACTGCTCAAAACTAGGGATAAGGCAACCTATCAAGCTGCCAGACCACAGCAGTATTTTCCAAGCGGAAGCAGGGAGGCCATAGAAAGGCTAGCCGCAAACAGTAGGCTGCATATCTACTGGGTACCTGGTCAGAAAGGCATTATGGGGAACGAAATAGTAGATGAGATAGCAAAAAGTGCTGTGAGACTACCATTTGAACAAGAGAACGACATACCAAAACCGCTAAACACAATATACAACGAAATGGACGACCACATGAAAAGGCGAGTGGAAGCTAGGTGGACTAACCTGACCACATGCAAAACAGCAAAAGTTAGGTGTAGAACTAACGACAAAAAACTGACTCAATTCGTACTTACGCTCTCGCGAAAGGACTGCAGAACTATCATAGGTATGCTTACAGGTCATAATGTATTGGCTGCACATGCGGATAGGGATTGCTAACACGGACCAATGCAGGAAATGCAGAGAGGATGTTGAGGAAACTTTAGAACACCTTCTGTGCGTCTATCCTGTATTATTAAAAACGCGTTTAAAATGCTTGGGAGCCCCGTTGTTTGAGGGTCTCGAGGACGTCTCAAAAGTGGATCTCCCAGCGCTACTTAGATTCGCCAAAAGCGCTAACATCCTACATGATGTCTACTTTCGGTAGTCCTAGAGGTCCGTCTCCATCTGGTATAGCTAGGGACCAATAGACGCGTGGCTTGTTGCCAACCAGGCTAACCTAATCTAACGTACATAGTTCATTTTTCACGCCTTTTTCCAATAAATCTGAATAGTTAATCGAAATGAGCCAAATCAGCAAAAAGGCGACGCAAATAATGACCATTTGGCTTCAATTCTTGCGACGGCTATATTTATATCAGCCAAGATCCTAACGTAAAATTTTTCACATAGTCGACGGACAAAGGCTAACAAGTTGTGAACTACGTTTCAGCACTTCGCGAATATATTTATTTTTCAAAGTAAATTTCCACAATTTGGAAGCGTTGTTTTGGCCTTAAACGCTTCATGATGACTATCCAAAGGTTTCTGCACAGAAATGTCAACATGTTCGCAATGCTCTGCTGTGAAACTACGGTTACTGAACCGATGGTTCTTATGCAGCTAAGAAAAATGCCTGATTACTTCCTCTACATGCATTGACACTGTGGATGCAATTTGAACTGCCCAATAAAATCAAACGTTTTCTAAAATAACAAGACACCGGCCATGGATTCTGGAAGAAGCAACAAAAATAAAAACACTTTACATGTAACGGCAATTTGAAAGTTCACGACTGCATTTCGTTTAGGGAGTGGTTTTAATTTTGCATCTTTTTACCCATTTTTTGGTACATCGGCATAGAAAATTATTTGATCCTTACATCGAAGATAAATAATCAAATCAACAGTTCTATATAAAAAGCAGCGGCGAACATTTTTGTGTAACATTTCAATTCTCTAACTCTTCAGTATATGCCTCTTTTTGGTTTTTTTGTGGGAAAGGACAGCAAATAATCTACCTGAAGCTGATGATGTCGACGATTTGGAAGTCGTTTAGCTAAGCGAGGCATTCATCGCTGTAATATGGACGATAGTTGACGTCCAAAAGTGCGGTGTAGGACTTTTCGCTGAAATATATTAACATTCTCTTCACCCGCCTCACGTACCTCCCAGTTTTCAAAAGCATAAGTAACGTAAGGCCTTATTATTGCTTTATAGAATTACAGCTTCATTCGCTTGGAAAGAAACGAAAAGTCTAGAGCCTTGAATAGCGAAAAGAAGACCATGATTACTGAGTGGTGCCTCGCTCTCACTTCTTGTTTCGGTGTTGCGTGCGCAGAGATGATAGATCCAAGATATTTGAACAACGCCGCCCACTCAAAAGTGTAACTGCCGTAGTAGATTTACATTTGATTTTTCGAGTGCACAAAAAATGATTTAATAATTTATGTTCCCCTGAGAGAGGGCTGGTTGGCTATACGCTAGGTTTGATTTTACTGAGGATGAGGTTCCCCGTTGCCTCAAACTCTACTCCTTTATCCGGGCTTGAGAGCGTCAGCCTAAACTAGGAGGGTTCGCAATAGACTATAGTTTCAGTATAAAATAGTAGTACAACTGTACCCAAGATGTCAGTGGAAGGGTTGTGAGGTAGATTGTCACGGAAGGGTTAAGAGTCTCAAAACTCTTGCGGTAGTGGCAGTTAGAGCTTGGGTAACAAGCAAGAGGCCACTAGAAGCCTCTTCATCACATTGAAGTAGAGATTTGACAATAGATTCTGCGTAGCTTAGTAGGGTGGATGAGCCAATGAGGAAATTTAGATGGTATCCAAAAAGAGAATTGAACACTTAGCAATTCACTGGACACTTTTTGCTAAACTCATGACAACTTTTGTTGCTTCGTGACCCTCTCAATCTACATACAAACATACACACAGACCTGTGATTATTTTACTTCTATCCCCATAGACTCACCTACATCTGCGGTTTCTCAAATGCTTCGCATAGGAAGTGTATAGGTAAAATCAGTAAAAAATGTAATGAAATCATTTTACACCTCAACAAAATTTCGGACAAATTGTCAGACGAACCAAATTCCATTGCAGCTTCACTTCATCTTCTACCGCGCGTAATTTCAACTGGCGTAGCGAGTAGCGAAAGCAACGTAATGCCAAAGTGCTGAGTGTAATTCAATTTAATGCGCTGACCTTTCCGAACTGACTGAGGATGCCAACGAAAAATATGTACTACGTTGATACAAGATGATAGCACGGGCTGCACGGGCACACACACACGCACAGACACATCCGCACTTATTTACCCCATACATGCGGCACTGTGGGAAAAATATTTGATGTTAGCTCAACTATTGCGAGTTTGCTCGTTAAAGTACAACAAATTTCTTGCTGGCACTCTTACAGACAATATGATGACCATATCAATTCCCACATTCTAGGAGCTCGTGCCTCACATACAAACATACACGCATACATACATTCATAGCCTCCACCGAAAGTCTGCCACAAGCCTTAGCACGAACCTTTAACGGCTAACAGCAGTCAATGTCAGAGATCGATAGCACTCCCATACATACTCACATCCATATATACATACATGTGTACACACACACACTCACACATAGATAGCAGGTTTGCTTGTTATGCGGCAGGCAATCGTTCTTCGCAATTGAGTGACTTTTAGCGTTGTTGGCATTGATTGAAATTCGATATTGCGGAGGCGTGTGCTTATGTCGGCATAAATTTTTATATATGTCTACATACATACATGCATACTTATACATATATGTGTGTATGTGTGCGTGTTGCTAGCATGCCAGCAAGTTTGTTATGCCCAAAGCAAATTACCGTTGAGTACTACAAAGTAAGTGTGCTGGCAGGGATAATTGTGTGCAAGTGCATGTGTATGTGTGTGCGTATATGGGCAGTCATAAAACGTAGGCGGATGAAAATCAATGCGCCATTTCATAAATTGTTATATCGCATAAAAAGTCGATGACGGCACGTAATTTCATAGAAGCACTCTCGATAGTATTTTTTGCTTGATGTCTTTAAGTCGAGTGGGTGAAAGTGTTGCGCCAAAAAAACTGAATAAAAATAGCTAAGATATGCAACAAATGGTTTAATTATTCTTGTTGTTTTTATTGTTGTTGTCACAAAAAAAAATCGTCAAATATAACTAAGCAGATTAGTAAAGTTTTTATGCCATAAAGAATTTGAATCATAAGCTCCAATGAAAATATTGGATATAGGAATAAGTTTCCATCGCTTCTTAGCCAAAGTTACGAATTATTTAAACTGTTAAATAATTCATGATATTATGTGAAGTATGTGCCTTTGGAAGCTACAATCTTACTCCATCTTTCATGCAGCATACGGATTCCTCTGACTAAAAATTCCCGTTCCTTTGACTTGATCCATTCATTGAGCCACTTTGTGATGCTCTCGTAAGACGTCAACCGCTCTCCAATAAGGACTGACTGCGTTGATCGGAACAGATGGTAATCGGAAGGCGCACTGTCTAGGGAATACGGCGGGTGGGGCAAGATTTCCCAATTCAATGCCTCTAAATATTTCTGTACCAATTTAACAACGTGTGGCCTTGCGTTATCACGCAGAAAAATCAATGTGTCATGTCTACCCTCCCATTCCGGCCGCTTTTCCTTGAGAGCTCGATTGAAACGCATTACCTACAGTCGGTAACGACCACCGATGGTTTCAGATAATTTAATGTCTGATGATTTCTTATCCCACCAGATGCACAACATAACTTTTGAAGCATGAATATTTTTTTCGCAGTCGATGGGCTCCAATATTTTCGACGCTTAGGGTTATCATAATAGATTCATTTTTCATCGCCAGTGACGATGCGATGCATAAAACCTTTCCTTTTCTGCCGTTCAAATAGCATCCACACATCACCAAACCTCTCTCGATATCCTTCTCCTTCAAGCAGTTACTTGCTTTCTGAGCCATTCCCATTGCGTGCAAACGTTTACCGATGGTTTATCTGTCAACATCCTACTCTTTAGACATATCATCAAGGCGTCGACCTGTGCCTTCATCCAATAATTATTGTAGTTGAGGAGCTTCGAATTTTTTCAGTGCCCCTTCGCGATCTTTATCACTCATGTCGAAATTGCCGCTTTGGAAGCGTCGAAACCACTCTTTACAAGTTCTATTTGATGGAGCGTGATTACCGTAAATATTGACCAATATGCGACACGTTTCAGCTGCGCTTCTCTTTAAAAGGTAATAATGAAACATAACTTCCCGCAAATGCTGTTTTTTCGGGACGAACCTAGACATTTTTGACGTCAGATAAAAAATGATCTTTACGCTTCAAATGAATGCCAACTACTGCGATCGAGGCCACACATATACACCTTCAAATCACCAGTATTACTAGAGCGAGAACAAAAATAGTATACGCAGCGACACCTCTTTTAAGGGGGGAAGCTGGTCTAGAGCGCAAAAAATGGGCATATTTTATGAATTTATTTTGACTCAACAAAGGAATCAATCGAAAATCTGTGAAATAGGTTTAATAATATAGCTTTCATGGTACAAATACAAAATTTTTCGTCTGAATTAATTTCAAAATGGCCGCTGTCCAGCAGTTCTCCTAAGGCGCCTTTTTTTCTAGTGGGTCCATTGCCGAAGACGTAAACTCCTTAATTTTTGTCCTGGATCAAAAAATAAAATTTTTTTAGTTTCTATATAACAACAGAACAGACGTACGTAGGATTTTTTCGATATTTTGTTTTTTCGCGAAATGGTGCACGTTTGAACAAAAAGTTACAATTTTCACTATAAAGAACGACATAAAATTGTTGATTAAAAAAAAAACTATGTAATATAAATAAAAAATCCTACGTACGTCTCCGGAGAAAGGTATTTCGAATGTATTGTCAAAATTTCGTAAGAATCGGTAAAGATTTGTTCGAGTTATGTCTTCGGCCAGTTTAAAAAAAGTGATTTCGAGAAAAACGCGTTTAAAGTTGTAAATAGCGTTCGAGGCATACCTGCGAGGCACTGCCGTCGAATGAAAAATTTGGGCATTTAGACATTTTTGCTGGCATCCCTCATTTGGTATATTATTTCTAAGACCCTAAAGCACCTTTTAAGACAAAAAAAAATTTTTCGATTTTTTCAAAATTCTAGACCAGCTTCCCCCCTTAAGAGGGCGGAAACTTATTCCTGTACCCAATATATAAATTCTTAGAAGCGGAGCGGAAGATTATTTTGTGATTTAAAACTTCTGAGTTACTCTACAAGAAAGCAAATATCAGAGGGACTAACAGCATTGCCGATTTTTGCTATTAGATCAACAGAGCGCAGATGAAGTCAAGCGAAACTGCTCGAAAGCCAAAAGAAAGTTAAATTAGGGAATGATCCGAGCACAGAAATGGCTAGAGGACCACGGATGAAAACTGGCTACAGAAAAAACAGAGATAATTCTTCTAACGCGCAGGCGTGTCCCATTAGAAGTAGATATGCGAGTATTCGGTGACATTTTATCGGCAAAACGAGTGGTCCAATACCAAGGAATGCAATTAGACTCCAGATTAACTTACTGGGCGCTCAGATATACTACCAGTTGTCAGAGCGTTGTACACTGCCGGTGTACAATGCCGGTGGACAATCGAGTGCCTGTCGTTAGCTTGGGTAGGAAGTATGACGTTTTGATCCCAGATAGAGATCAATGGTTAAGTGCAGAGAACCTATTAACGGGATATCAGCACACTTTCTACACCGACGGATCCAAAACCAGTGATGGAAGCGGATCTGGATGGTACTTAGATGGAGACACTAAGTACTCCTATGCCAAAGGATAGATGACCACGGTATTCCTTACGGTAGTCTATGCCATCTTGAATGTGGCGTACCGGCTAATTGAGAAAAAGTGGCGGGACAACAGTATTGGAATTTGTAATAACAGTCAAGCTGCACTGAAAGCCCTTGCTAACCCACGCTGCTCTTCGAAGTTAGTCGGTGAATGTAAGACAAAACTGAACAGTGTTGCATAACACAACAAAGTTAGTTGGGATCGGGTACTTTTTCCCCCGGGCCCGGAGTTTTCAGAGGGGCCCGGACTCGAGGGTAATTCCAAGAAATTTCTTGCTTGAAAAAATATATATTAGTAAATAATACTTCTACCAGAGTTCCGTCACAGCCTTTTTTTGGTGTCACCATATCGATTGTTATGATCACGATTACGAAGAATAAATATAATATGGTGATACAAAAGTGTATATTATTGAGCTCTTATTAAAATGGAACATTTTATGCTACTGATTTATAAGGTAATTAATAATTACAGTGATGATTAGATTAAATTTAGATAGTTGTATTTTAAATGAAGACCAATTTTGAAACGTAGTTAATCCTTAAAACAATTTGTCCTTACCTTGATAAAGAATTAAATGTAGAGATAGCAATAATACTTTTTATAGACCAGAAATTTTTGATTTTTCACTGGGTAAGTTATTATATAAATAATTTTTTAAATTCGTTTCCCCAGTCAATTTCACACTTTTATTTTATTTTTTTATGTTTCGGCAACTAATGCGTGGCCCCTTTCAAGAAAAGTTTGCTGTGTGAAATAACGTTACATTCTGGTAATCTTGTCAATTATTTTGAGTTTAAAACATATACGTTCTGAACAAGTGAACACTTTTCGCATTTTAGATACTTCATAAAACAAGTTATTTTGAATATTTATGACAATCCAGTGAAAAAAACAATGGTAATTTCTTAGGAATACTAGAGTTGATTAGTCACTATGATCCAGTGCTCCTTGCCCATTTGGAAGAGGTCAGAAATTCCCAACAGTTGCATCAGCGTTTGCAAGTACATTACCTGTCTCCTGATGTGCAAAATGAATTTATAAGGCTCTGTGCTCGTCATGTTATCGATGTTATTTTAAAAGAAAGAAAAGAGGCCAAGTATTATACCATTTTAGTTGATGCGACACCTGATTCGAGTCACGTAGAGCAAACAACTTTCATTTTACGATATTTGAGACTGCAACCTGATGAAAAAAGTTATCAGATAGAAGAACGTTTCTTGGTTTTTGCTGATTGTCATGGTAAAACTGGTGAAGTGATAGCTGCTTTGATATGTGAAACTTTAGAAAATTATGGGATTTCACTGGATGAATGCCGTGGACAAGGTTATGACAATGGGCGAAACATGAGCGGTGAGTACAAAGGAGCCCAAGGTCGCATTTTGCAAAAAAATCCATATGCACTTAACGCACCATGCGGAGCTCATACTCTCAAATTAGCAGGAGTCGATGCCGCTGAATGCTGCCCTAACGCAATTACTTTTTTTGGAGTCGTTCAAAAATGTTTCAACATATTCAGTAGAAGTACGATACGATGGGATATTTTGAAAGAATGTGTACCAACTTCACTTCACCGCTTATCGGATACAAGATGGTCTGCTCGAATTGATGCTGTCAAAGCGTTTGCTCAAAATCTACCTGGACTGAGGAAAGCTCTTACAAAAGTGACAGGACTTAATCTCACCGTAGAAACGAAACGCGATGTCGATGGAATTATTAAGTACATAAGTAAATTTGTATGTGTCTTAATGTCTTCCATATGGTTCAAGATTTTCACAGCAATAAACTACGTCAGTTTGATTTTACAAAGAAAAGAAGCAACGATTGACGTCGAGGTAAAGAATCTTGAATGCCTTGAACGCGGCCAATGGGGATCGATTTTAAAAGAATGTCAAACATTTGCGAAAGAAGGAACGTAATGACGAAGAACCTGAGAACTCAGCGGAAAATATGACCGCCGAAGAAATTGATTTCAAGAGGAACCCATTTCTCGTCATCATGGACTCAGTTATCACTAGTATTGAAAATCGGTTTACTGCAATTAAGCAATTAAAAACATAAACAACATTTTCACATTCCTGTGGCTATTTCCTAAAATTGAAAAAGCAGAGCTTCAGACAGCAGCTCTTAATTTTGCTAAAAAATACCCTTCTGATGTGTCGGAAGAAACCTCAATTGAGATGTGTCACTTGAAGAGTGTGTACAAGGCGAATTTAACTGGAAATTCGGAATGTTGTATGCCTCCGTTCGACTTGTTGAATGGCATCACAGCTAAAAGCTTGGATACTCTGTTCCCGAACATCTGCATTGCTTTGCGAATATTCTGCACCCTGCCAGTATCGGTTGCCGGCGCCGAAAGAACGTTCAGCGCTTTATCAAGGATCAAAGACTACCATGGTTCTTGTTCAACTCAGAGTCGAGTAACAGGATTGGCAACTTTGTATGTGGAATCTGAGTTAGCAAGGAAACTCGACTTCGATGATATTATAAGAGCTTTTGCCTCAGCTATAGCAAGAAAAGCAAAATTCTAAGCATCGTGGCAGTCATTTTCAAATATTTGTAAGGCTCACAAAATGAATAAAAAATTTTAACTTTTTTCAGCTGCGTTTTTTATTTCAGATCTGCTGAAGAGTTTTCTAAAATTCATTTTAATCAATATTTCATAATTAATTCTATCAAAAATTGTATCAATGAGTTTTTCAATGTTTAAATGTTATATCACTATAACATAATACGCATTTTGATAAATAAAAAAAATTTGAAGGGGCCCGTATTTCAAGTTTCCCCCGGGGCCCGAATATTCTCTCCACGGCCCAGCCCACAGAGATCGTTGGTCTGAGTTGAACTCGTGCAGAGTAGCCAAGTGATTTGTGAAAGAACCAAACAGGAAAACAACGACCTTTCTCCTAAAACCTAGCAGAAAGGGCCTGAGAGTACTGGTGGGTGTAATCACAGGGCACAACCTCTGTGGTCAGCATATGGCTACCATGGGGGTCGTAGACAGCCCGATATGCCTATCCTGTCTTGAAGACAACAACACTGAAGAGTATTTTCTCTGTAGCTGTCCTGCATTTTCCAGAATCAGACTTAGGATATTGGGCTGCGACAACTTTTAATGGGCACGACGAATTGGATTCTTCTATACGGATGCGAAATATGGGCAGATTCACTAAGGGTGAAATTCCGGCGAAAAACTTTACAAACTGTGCAATGCACCTGCGTTTTCAGAGTAGTTTCTTCATACATAACACTATCAGAAGCAGCGATTTTAGTTATCAGCGGAAGCATCCCCCTAGATCTTTTAGCAGAAGAGCGCAAACGGAGGAGGGAGACAAAAACCTCAGGAATCCCAGGACCATATGCATCTCCGAGATTAGAATTTAAACGCTTACACTTTGGCCAACAAGAAGGAACTCTTGGTATGGTAGATGGACAGCGAGACTATGTAGTACCCGATTTAAAAAATCAGGCAAAAAGAAAGCACGGTGAAATTAACTATTACCTCATACAGTTTTTATCCGTACATGGGTCCTTTCGTAACTATTTGTGGCGAATGGGGAAGGTGAACCTACCAAATTGCATTTACTAAATTGCGTGAAGGACAAGCAACTTTAGTGGCGCATACTGAGAGAACATCCTTTCTTCAGAACACACAGATGGTTTCAGCCAGATGGCATCACGCCGCACACGGCCAGAAAGACCATGGAATTATTACGGGATTTCTTCTATAACAAACTGATAAGCCGCTTTAGTGACACATCCTGGCCACCAAGGTCGCCCGATCTTACCTCTATGGACTGCTTTCTGCGGTGGTACCTCCTAAGAAAGGTCTATGAAACAAACCACGTCACCAGCTCATCACTAAAAGATAATACCGCTCGCTAGATTAAGGGCGCACTTCTTCAGCGAGTGGCATGGTAAATGGAGCGCAGATTCCAATATTCAATATTTAGAGGAAATACTTTTAAAAATAAAATCGGCATTTGTATTCTTTGTAATAATTATTGGAACAAACTTTTAATTTAATCAGCTTTTAACTCCTAATTCTGCCATCAAATATCCATTCTCTATAAGAATAGCTGTTTCGAACTGCTGCATACTTACAGGTGAGGAGAACACTAAGTGAGCACAGCTTAAATCGACAACCTCCATTGAAATTTCATTAAAAAAGCCATAACTCAGCCTTTACATACATCACTGATACGTTAAAGGTCAAATCGCCTTGAGCAATCTTTATTGTTTTAATATATTGATTACACATAAGCATTTAAATTTATGGTATTTTCCCTTTTACCTATCAAATTATATACAAAGTGTTAGTCACGCCCACTACTGACCCACTCTACTCAATGCCGCTAATATGTGGAGCGAATGCTCATTAACTTTTGAATAATTTAATTTGTACTCTTTACACTGTGGAAATAAATAGCCAACCAACAAGTGCGGAAATTTTTTCAACTCTTCACTTAAACCTAAATATCATAAAAATGAACTCTGTAAAAGTTATAAAAATTTTTGATTAAAAAATATTTAGGGCTAACCATTACAGACTTCCCATTGTGCACCTATTTTCTAGAATAATTCACAGCCATATTCCATCAGGAATTGTGTGAGGTAGAAATCCGTTTCGCCATGGCTTCGCTCGACCCATGTCTGTACGCTATCGGCAAATTTGTGTGTCCACGTCCCTTTTGTCGTTAAGTCTCCAAGAAGACCGAAATAGTTTTGATGGTAAAATGCCTAAACGTCAACGTTCTTTGGGGTTATTTCAAAGAAAAGGTCTACGTCGATAAGCCTGGAACAATTCAAGAGCTAAAGGATGAGATAATTCGGCTTATTAACGGCATAGAACCTCAATTATGCCTCAGCGGCCATTTAGCCGATATTTTGGTACATACGTAATACGAGTACCAATATTATCATAGTAAGGAAAAATGACATTGATTTCCAAAAAAAATTGTATTTTATTCAAAATCAACACCGGCCCTTGAAACTTAACCACTCTTTACAATTTTATAAATTTTACATTTACGTATTTTACGTTTTAAATCTTTGCATTAAATCGTTAGGCTGACATTTTTAATCTTGAAGAGTAGTTTATCTTAGAAAGGTTATTTGCTCGGTTATACGGATGAGTGGCAAGTTGGTTGTTCTATCTCTGGCTGAGGTTGTTTATTTCTTCGAAAACTGTCGTAACTTTTAGGTCACGGTGCAATATCTCGCTTATGGCACACATGCGAAGCACCTTTGACTGAAATCTTTGCATAATTTCTAGATTTGATTTTGCAGCTGAGCGCCATAATTGAACTCCGTACGTCCGTATCGGTTTCAGAATTTGTAGGAAAGCACCTTATTGTCTAGTGCAAGTGCTGAATTGTTACCGTTAATCAGTGTAGTGATCGCAGTTTCAGTCCAAGTCGCTTTAAAAGTACAGGGTGAACGATATGAACTGTTACCAACTTCACACTGCTTGTATCTGTAAAACAGCTCATGACATCAACATCAAAATTGTTCTAATGACAGTTCAATATATTGTTTAGTAGCAAACCCGGCCCCCTTCGCTGGGCACACTAAAATAGAATAGATATGGTTTAGAACAGAAAATATATGCTTTTCATATTATTTATTTCTTTATTCTTTATTCAAGCGCTTTGGCATTAACAATATTTTTTGTTTTTCTATTTGTTTTTGAGTAAATATAAAATATAAATTGAAAATCAGGAAAAAAGAAGATTGTTTTTAAATTTCAAATCAACGCATATGAATAAACAATCGTCTTTTTTCCTGATCATCCATGAATTTTTCGTTTCAATTTATATGTTTTATTAAGCATTGGAGCTTTTTTAACCATTATCCATTTATATTTAATTAAAAAAAAAAAACGAAAAAAATGGTTTTCTCCACGAACACATAATTTCATTCGGATTTCACATTAAATTCTCAAATTTCGTAAGAAATTATTCACTGTTCCAAAATCCACTCCAAAAAAATTCACAAACAATTTTTACATGTTGCACTTACGTTTTTTCCTTATGGCATCCAAATCAGAAAGAAATATTGACACATTGTAACTCACACTGTCAATTTGACAGTTCAGTTTCGGCCCAAGCGTTAAAAAAGTAAGCGACATTATGGCTGGTTCAAAAGAACGCTGTACCCGTTGCCACTGCTCCGAATTACAACCAAACTTTACGAAACCCATTTTCAATACTTACTTAACAATGTGCGTAAGTTTGGTTTAATTCGGTGCAAAGACACGGCGGGTCCACGTTTTGGCATATATTTCGAGACCCTAGTCATCAATAGGTATGAAAATTACCCCGTATTAAAGCACTTATCAACAGCTTTCATTTGATACCCATATTGTACATACACAACCAAAGGTTACCCGGGTCCACGTTTTGACCTATATCTCGAGACCCCAGTCACGTAGCGGCATGAAAAATACTCTGTACTAAGGCATTCACCAACAGCTTCAATTTGATATCCATATTGTACAAACACATTCCAGGCTCCACGTTTTGGTCTCTATCTCGAGATCCTAGTCACGGAGCGGCATGAAAAATACTTTGAACTAAAGCATTCACCAACAGCTTCCATTTGATACCCATATTGTACATACACGTCCGAAGGTTACCCGGGTCCACATTTTGACCTATATCTCGAGACTCTATCTACCAATAGGTATCCAAACTATACGGAAACCATCTTCAATACCTCCTTAACAATGTGTGTAAGTTCGGTTTAATTCGGTGCAAAGACACGACGGGTCCACGTTTTGGCATATATTTCCAGACCCTAGTCATCAATAGGTATGAAAATTACCCCGTATTAAAGCACTTATCAACAGCTTTCATTTGATATCCATATTGTACAAACACATTCTAGGGTCCACGTTTTGGTCTCTATCTCGAGACCCTAGTCACGGAGCGGATGGAAATACTCTGAACTAAAGCATTCACCAACAGCTTCCATTTGATACCCATATTGTACATATACATCCGAAGGTTACCCGGGTCCACGTTTTGACCTATATCTCGAGACCCTATCTACCAATAGGTATCCAAACTATACGGAAACCATCTTCAATACCTCCTTAACAATGTGTGTAAGTTTGGTTTAATTCGGTGCAGACACGGCCGGTTAGCGAACACACACAAAAAGTTGACTTTATTTTATATATAAGATTTATAAGTGAATAAAATGTCTGTGTATCGCAATATAAAACGTTACAATGATACTGGTAGCATTGCAAAACGCTATGGAGGTGGACCAAAAAAAAACCGCAACAACGCCAGAAATGGTTCGAAAAGTGAAGGCTCGACTTGAACGAAATGGAAGTGGAAGAAAAATGGCCAAAGAACTGAAAATATCGTAAGACAGCATTCGACGCATATTGATAAATGAGCTCAAGGTCAAGGCTTACAAGTTCCAAAATGCACACGATCTTTCACCCCAGCAAAAAAAAGTTCGGTGCGAAAGAGCAAAGGAGTTGTTGCGCTTGCACGAACGGGGCGAATTTCCTAACATTGTGTTTTTTGATGAAAAAAATTTCCCAACTGAGCAGTTCATAAACACTCAAAACGATCGTGTTTACTTGACCGAACGCTCATACGAGAATTCGAGCCTACGTATGACCACTCGAAGCAATTTCCCATCGCAAGTAATGGTTTGGGTCGCAGTGAGCGCTGATGGATGCTCTCCAATCGTTTTTATCGAGCCTGGTGTCAAAGTGAATGCGACTTATTATCGGGAAAATGTTTTAGAAGCTGCTTTAGAGGCGTGGATACACAAACATTTCGGTCGTAGACCATGAACGTTCCAAAAGGACTCGACACCGTCTCATAAAGCTGGTGTGAAACAAGAATGGTTAAAAAATCATGTTCCACATTTCATTTCGTCCACACAATGGCTTTCGTATTCGCCATACGTAAATCGGATGTACTATTCCATCTGGTCCGTTTTGGAGAGCATGGTGGGGACTAAAAAATATGTCAGTATGTATGCGCTGAAAAAAGCGATTATACGAGAATGGGCCAAAATACCTCAAGATCACATTCGTGCAGCATGCAACTCATTTTTTGACCGTTTGAAGGCTATAGTCAAGGCAAGAGGTGGTCATATCGAGCTAAAGTGAATATATATTATGTTAAAATTGTAATCATTTTTGAACAATTTTGTCTTTGAAATCAATAAAAACTAATTTCACACAAAAAACTTCATACCTGTATATACGATCGCCAAGTAAGATGCCGGTCTAATAGAATACGTAAACACTTGGAACTATCTGTTAGAGGTATTGGAACACTCTTAAGAGATACGGCACGGCATGAGCCGTTTCGAAGTATCTGCATACGTGGCTGTGTATGTGCTCTTTGATAGTGACAGATCTGCTGTGAACAAAGTGTGCAAGGCGGGGCCTAGAACACTTTTTAGTGGTACAACTGCTCTAATTGCGTGAAGGTTAGTGGTTTTGTGGTTTACTTTAACATGAAACTGTCTATTTAGCGAGTATGATTTTATGAGCATATAACAGTTGCCAGACTTTATCGCAGGCTTGAGTTGTATCTAAAAATATGATCAATGTTTCCTAATGAAAATATCTCCGCTTAACCTACTTAGAAATCCAACAATTTTTCACATTTCTCAGTTTATCCAAGTCTGCATAGCAGTCGAAGATATACAAATCAATGAATCAAAACAAGTGGAACGACTCAAAATATATTCTGAGTGTAACATCTCAATAAAAAGCTTTTATATCCTAACGCAATTTGATTTAATAATAGTTATAATAATGTATTAAGCGCATAATAGTCACTTCTCCACCAATGTTAATTAATTGGTTACCATTGCCACTTATCCACTTCATTGGAAATTGAATACCTAATAAGGCTATAAGTACTCCATCTTAGTCCCAAACGCTTGCATTCCTAGTGAAGCAGTTGTCGAAAATGTTGCCGAAGTTCTTATTTCAATCCTATCCTACGGAAAAAGGCCTATTTCTAATACCGAAATTCACCTTGCAAGTCATTGGCTTCTATCCGGAGCACGGCAAATCCACGCGCATACAAGCTTGGGCCATATTCAATATCGTCGTGCTCATCTATGGTTCGTATGCTGAGTTCGCGTATGGTCTGCACTATCTACCCATCGATGCAATGCGCGCTCTGGATGCACTGTGTCCGGTCGCCTCGAGTATTATGTCGGTTTTCAAAATATCTTTCATCTGGTGGCATCGCGTGGACCTGGAGCGTCTTATTCAACGGGTTGGCGAATTGACAGCTGAGCAAAGTAGTTCACGAAAGTTGGCCTGTAAGCGCAGTTATTTTACGATTGCCACGCGACTCTCATCGTCGGTATTATTTTTTGGATTCTGCACAAGTACTTTGTGTACCATACGAGCGGGACTTGTGAATTACTTGAGCTACCGGGATGGTGAGGTAGTCCCATATGAGACGCCCTTCAAAATGATGTGAGCAAATTTTGATGGATTTGTTAAATTTGTAGGTGCATTTGAAACTTTAAATTACTTTTTTTTCTCTTTGCAGTTTCCCGTATCCATTACTTTCTATGCCGATCTTCCCACTTACTTTCACTCTCTCCCACTGGCATGGCTATATTACCGTTGCAGGGTTTGCTGGTGCTGATAGTCTTTTTCTATGTTTTTGCTTCTATTTCGGTACACTTTTGAAAGCACTTCAATATGATCTGCAGGAACTACTTAATGATGTTGGCAGTGAGGAGAGTAAAAACTATGCAGAATGTGAGATCGAGGAGAGTTTGAAACACATCATAGAGCGTCATAATGAGATTATCGATTTGGTTAAAAAATTCTCGGCGCTTATGTCGGGTTTGACCTTGGGCCACTTTGTGACATCGAGTGTTATTATTGGAACTTGTGTGGTGGATATGTTGTTGGTAAGTGGAAAATGTTCTGCAATATAATTAAAATAGAAGATAATATATGATGATATATAGGGCCACCGAGTGTCTTGTCCTTGATAAGCAACCTGGCTAACCTTACCTTACCTACATGAGGCATCAAATGCACTTCGAAACGTTCATTCGGTGTTAACTATACAGTAACTATTGCTTTTACACACTCACCTATACCGCTTTGAGCTCTCTTTCTGTCGAATACCTCTTCTTCTTTTGTAAATGCATTCTAGTACTTCTTTTTGCACTCTTTCTGCCAGTTATTTTTCACAGAAACTCGAATTTTCCTACGGCAGCAGTACACAAAATGCAATGAAGGTGAGCCCATTGTCCATTTTAGGAACATATCGTGAATACATATGTCGGGCTCAATTCTGGATACGTAATTGCATAACGCGGATCTCACGGAGCAACTGAAGCTCTTCTCCTACAATAAGTGGTGGTTAGGCTCCGGTAACGCCATTCGCGGTTTGGGAGCTTAGGAAGGTGGTGAAAGTCTTTCGTTGAGTGCCGTTTAATGTCTGTCTATACGAGTTACTGTCTAGTCCAGTAGTTGTAGATGGATTTAGTTCTGGATCTTCTCGATGTAGTTGAATAGATGTCTTCTGATTCAACCAGGATGTGGGGTGATTCCTATGGTAACACCCAAGAAGGAATTGCTTGCTGAGAATTTAGCTGTGCGCCTTAGCCTTATGTTGTTGTTGCAGTGCAGACATCAGGAGGCATCATATTTGGCAAGTTTGGAACTTTATCTATTGCGAATCACTAGTACTAGGCGATCAGAGGGACGTAGCGTATTTTAGACACATTTCTTTATCCCAAGTGCTGCCGGATAGCCATTTGAGGATTTTGTTTGGGCCTTAGTAACAATTGCGGAGTATGCGCTGAGAAGGAGAGCAAACTGTCGAGACCTCAAAATCTTGTGGTTATTTTTGGTGTGCCATCGAGTTTAATTTCTAGCTGCAGTTTGACCTCCTTCATTCAGCTGGTAAAGAGGATCAGCGTGAATTTAGTGGAGAAAGCTGGAGATTCCTCGCAGTGAAAAGGCGAGAAAGGCCGGTGAGATAATGTTCACTTCGGAACACAGGTCATCGATGTTATTGCCGGATGCTATTTTCGTGCAATGGTCACCATAGGAGAGCAGTGAAACTTCCGCAGGTGGTTGTGGCGCTTCGAGATATACTCGTAGAATTTGAAAAGCAGAGATGATAGTATACTTCTACACCTCGCTTTATAGTTCTTTGTTTTAAGTTGTAGTCTCGAAAAATACAGACAATTGCCGGCCACATAGATAATTCGCGGACCACCTCTTCAGGCCCGGTGGTGGGTCGATTGTTGGATCTCATCGAGTAGCGGGAAGTGACTGACTTTATCGAAAACATTGAACAAGTAAACCCAACTAAGACATTCCTCTCGTCCCTGGTTAAGCCCGCGGTTGGTCTGAGTGGTGAGTGGTGTGGAGGTACTTTGCACTCTACGAAATCCATGTTGAGTTGTGGCAGGGTCAGCTGTTTCGAGTAGACAGGAAGTATGATGGCAAGTGTCTTCACTCTGGGGAAAGAAGAGTTATTGGACGATAGAACTCCCCTTGTTTGACAGGTTTTCCTCCTTTCAATAGTAGGACCGCTCTTCCTTCTATCCGCTTGTCGAGAGTTATAAGAGTGGCCAAGAACAGGTTGAAGACCTTCGTGAAATATCCTACCCAATGGATCCAGATTTTTCAGTATCAATGCTAGGACCTATCGACCAGAGGATACAGAATGAATTACTGGATAAAGAAGCTCGCGCACCTCTCCTCTCACAAAAAGTCTTAACATACTCCGCCTATGTTAGGTAACCAGTTGCCGAGTCTTCAAACTGAGATCCCTTATTCAAGGATCCCCGAGATCGGTCTGGTATAGGTGATTATTCTGGTTTGCTAGAACGACCGCTTCGGCTAGGAAATTGAGACCCACCCTTCTCGCTGTGATGAAGTGAGCCGCAGTAGCGATGATCTCTACAAGCAGACAAATGGCATACACCTTCACTTGGAATATGCTGGGAAAACAACCCATAGACTAGGACTGGTTGTGTGTTTTTCGTAGAACCTCTGCCTTCGGGTATTTTAATAATTTTCGATATATTGCAGTTCTCCGATTATGGCATCTTCGTCTATATGGTTCATACAATGGCCGTTTCCTCCGAGCTATTCCTTTACTGCCTAGGTGGCACTGTGGTCATCGAGTGTGTGAGTAGTTAATGAATATTTCAAGGTAAAAAAAAGTTCAATGAAATAAATTGTTTCGCCTTTTTTTATTTTGTCTCTAGAGCTCTCAGATAGCCACCACGATCTACTGTAGCAAGTGGTACACTCATAATCTGCGAGTTCAGAAAATGGTGCTCCTGATCTTGATACGCTCTCAACGGAGCTTGGTTGTGAAAGTGCCATTTTTTGCTCCATCGTTGCCTACATTGACTTCGGTAAGTTTGATTTACTTAACAAAGTAATAAATTCTACAAAATATTTTACATGACAAGTAAATTTTTTTGCGAATATTCTTAACAAATTTCTAAATAATTTTACTTTTATAGATCCTACGCTTCACTGGTTCTTTGATTGCCTTGGTACAATCGATGATTTAGTTACAATTGCTAACTACCAAATATTTTAAAAATAATAACTTAACAAATCTACAAGTGAAGTAAAAACATTACTAAAACGACACTAAGAGTTCACACACAAAAGTCTCACAAACCACAACACGGAACTTGGGCACAAACCAATAGAAAGAAGGCAAACACACTAGTTGAACACAAAAAAAAAAAAAAAACAATATTTGCAAACGAAAAAAAACCAGCACATTCAACAAAATGTAAACACGAGTAACCCAGAAAAGAAAATGAAAACGATAGCAGAAATCAGATATCATTTAAAAAATCCGAAGAGTAAAAAGCATAGAGTTACGTTCTAATAAATAGTAAAATCCTGAAGGAACTACCTGATAACGCAATGACATAGATACGACAAATATTCAATAGCTTATTAAGGACACAATGCCTCCTACGCCTCATGAAAGTTGCAGAAACAACCACATTCTGTCAAAATTGCTTAAAAAAATATTCCTCGCCAGATTAGACAGGATACTAATAGAAAAAAAATATAATAGCAAGCCATTAATTTCGATTTATCTGCAAGTCCACAGAGTTATAAACAAAATATTAGATAATATGGAAAGTGAAAGGGTTCTGCGTAATTGTATACGAGATGTGTTCAAAAAAAAAGGTGAATTTTCATTTCATCAAAAAAATATTTATTTATTCATCAATTTCTATTTCAATTCCTTCAAAGTACTCCCCCACAGATATAATACGCTTGTGCCAGCGTTTTTTCGAATCCTCAAAGCAGTTCTGATATGCACTTTTTGGATGTCATTGAGCTCTCTCGATTTGTATCTCCCCAATCGTCACAAAACGCCGTCCTTTCATGTTGCGTTTGCACGAAAGTGGCGAATTTCCTAACATTGTGTTTTCTGATGAAAAAAATTTCCCAATTGAGCAGTTCATAAACACTCAAAACGATCGTGTTTACTTGACCGAACGCTCGCTCATACGAGAATTCGAGCCTACGTATGACCACTCGAAGCAATTTCCCATCGCAGGTAATGGTTTGGGCCGCAGTGACCGCTGATGGGCGCTCTCCAATGGTTTTTATCGAGCCTGGTGTCAAAGTGAATGCGACTTATTATCGGGAAAATGTTTTAGAAGCTGCTTTAGAGCCGTGGACACGCAAACATTTCGGTTGTAGACCATGGACGTTCCAACAGGACTCGGCACCGTCTCATAAAGCTCGAGTGAACCAAGAATGGTTAAAAAATCATGTTCCACACAATGGCTTTCGAATTCTCCAGACGCAAATCCGATGGACTATTCTATCTGGTCCATTTTGGAGAGCAAGCTGAGGACTAAAAAATATGCCAGTATGGATGCGCTGAAAAAAGCGATTATACGAGAATGGGTCAAAATACCGCAAGATTACATTCGTACTGACCAGTATAATTCAATAATGTCACCCATTTGGAAATATGGGCACATCAAAGAAACAAAAAAACCAATATACAAATAATTCAAAAGACTTAATCTAAAATATTGAGAAGAATAACAAAAGCATGCTGGTATATACCAAACGACGTGATCCACAACGCCCTTAATATCGAGACAATACAGGGTTTGATTGAAAAGTAATGAGCCTTCCCGTGCGGAGAGTCTGCCAAGCGATCAACCGAATCGGCTGGTGGGGGAAAATGATCGTTGGACCTTTCCCTTCCACTAGAAATCGGTCCCAGTTCGCTGGCAACAGCGGTGCAGTCAACATCGCTCCGCGCGAGAAAGCTGTTTTAAAAGTGTGTTAGGATTTTGCAGTGGCGAAAATGCAGCGATCAAATTTTGCGTAAAGCTAAACAAAATGAGTATCGAAACCATTGGGCTACTCAAAGAGGCTTACGGGGACCAACCTCTGTCCAGTACCCAGGTAAAACGGTGGCACAAGTCGTTCAGGGAAGGCCGGGAGGACATCGAAGACGAACAGCGATCTGGAAGGCCTTCGACGACGCAAACAGACGAAGATGCGGCGCATACTGCCTTCCCCTGCACCTTTGCATTGACCAATATGGGGGTTCCGGTGCTTCCCCACCCTCCCTACAGCCCAGACCTGTCACCTCCGGAATTCTTCTTGTTCCCGCGCCTGAAAAGAAAGCTGAAAGAGAAGCGTTTCGACTCCATCGAGGCGATCCAAAAAACTGTGACAGCCGAATTGAACGCAATTCTGACGGATGAGTTTAAAAAATGTTTCCTGCAGTGGAAGGACCGCTACCAACGGTGTATTGACGCTCAAAGGTCCTATTTTGAAGAATATTAGTTGTATAAGCCAAAAGGTTTAATAAGACTGCTTAAAAAAAATAAGGCTCATTACTTTTCAATCAAACCCTGTAGATGACACAATTAGGAAATATGGCATTAAGCAAATCATCAACGACTAACAAATCATCAAAATGTACAAATGCGCAAACTAACACAAATGGAAAAGTAGAAAAACGATAAGCGATAGATATTTCGGATTTTTCGAGTTGGGTCGAATATGCGACGGTTTGTTGTATAATTTGTTGTCATTTTAACGGTAGCTTCGTAATGCCTCTCTCATGGAAGTCCTGGTCTTTATTGGCGAAAAACTCCAACAATCGATGTTCACAAACTTCTCTCGATACTCTTGATACCAATTTCATATCACTCAGATGTTTTGCCATAAGATAAAATGGTGGTAATCGCTTGGTGCCAGGTCCGAACCATATGATAGATGCATTAAAACAACCCTCTCGGAGTTTTTTGTGTGGTCTTGCGTTGTTCCGATGGAACACAACACCTCTTCTGTTGGCCAACTGATCGTCTTCGCACAATATTGTCGTACGTGACCCATTTTTTATCCCCGGTCATCATTCGCTTAACACTAAACCTACCATAACGGGCCAAATGACCCATTTTAAACTTTTTGTCAGAAGTTCTTAGAAATAGCATTATTAAATCGGCGTTTGCCTTTACGACTTTTATTAAAAAATACATCGAATGCATTTTTCCAAAATTTACTAATATAAAATTTTAAAGACGAGTCATTTGTCCCGTCAAGTTTTTTGGTGTTAATTAGTGTGGCACCCAAACATCGAGCTTCTTTTTGAATCCAGCTTTGCTCAAATGGCGATTATTTCGGTGATTTTATCGACATTATCGATATTTTCTTTAACATAAAAAATGTCTGAATGGAATCAAGGAAATCAAATTGCACGTAATTAGTTGTTACAGTATCGGCACCATTCACAATTTAAGCGACCTGACTTACATTTTCGCTTTATAATAGAAAAACTGTAAAACATACCAAGTTTTCTCTTTTCTGACTTCCATTTTTAACACCCTGTAACTCACAACTGAATGGAACAAACAAAACACAGCAAAATAATTTTTTTAGTGTGAAATATCACCTTGACGACGGGCATTAACCTTAAATTGTTTGATCAATACTTTACGAGATATCGATCATTACAGCCATCTACCGAGAAAATGATGCATTTCTTTTTTCCCCAAACTGATTTATTTAAACCAAGTTGCATTGATAGCGACTCTAGAATCTGCAAGCTTCAGATTTAAGTGTTTCGTATAAGAGAGTTTGTATGTAAGCAGCACGCCCAGATATTTATAATCGTTAACAATCTCGGTATTCTTGTAGCCAAACTTGCAGTTGTAAGAAGAAGGAATACTGCACTCTAAATACCCTGCATTTCAACTTGATAAAATTTACTTTAGGTCCCCACTGAAGGGCGAAAGTTCATCATGGAGCCAAATACGATTTGAAGTGTCTTCATGTAACTTCTTAATAGTTATTTCTATCATGTGGATCGAGAGGCCATAAAATGCTAGTTTGTAAAAAAGCACACCTTGAGGTGTCTTATCAAGGCAATATGATATTATGCAGCATCCAATGATAATATTTACTATGTAACTAAACTTAAATTTACTCTGGAGCATAATTGAATGTTTATCCAATATGGGTTAGAGGACAAAGAATTGTAATACTACTACAAAAAATCATTATTTATTGTTTAAACTTAACGGATTGTAATTTAGTAGTGGAAATAAAAAAATAAAATAAAAATCCCTTGCAACTTTTTGCACTCTGATGGGCGGGGAGAACATTAGGCGCAACCTACAGTTCGGCAATCGATAACCTTCATTGAAACTAAAAATGGAACAAGCCATAACTTTCCATATACTTACAATTAATATGCAGAAGGTCAAATTGCCTTGCGCAATCTTTACCGTTCAAAAATATTGATTACACATTAGCATTTCAATTTATGCTATTTTCTCTTCTGCCTACCTACCCACTCCATTTAATGCCGCTAATATGTGAAGCAAATGCTCATTAATTCTTGAATCATTGAATTTGTACCTTTTTACACTGAGAAAAAAATTGCAACAAGGCGGAGCAACTCACCATACGGCGCGCCTAACAATCGATTTAGTGGACTGATCGAAAGAGTCATGTAACTCGTAGCCGCGGCGGACATATGCCGGATTTCGAAATTTAAAAAAGAAATGCCATGAAATTATCTACCGGATTGTAATATTGCAATGAAGAAAAAAAAATAGTTCGAATAATATTTCTCAAGCTCTTAAGGGGGCAGCTCATCCAGTATTTTCAAATTTTCTGTTTTTTTTTTTTTTTGTTTAAAAGTTCATTTATAATCTAAAGAATATCTTTTTAATGTTTTAAGCTTAATAAAAAGTCTAAAAGGTCCCTTTAAAGTTAGTGAAGTGATGAGCGTCGAAAGATGAGTAAGAACGAAAATTCCGCGAATTTTTCCGCGCTGTCGAATATAACTCAAAAAGTAATCAAGATATCAACTTAAAACTTTTGCAGGTATATTTTTTAACATATTGACTTCTGCATGTAACTCAAATTTTATGTTAATTATCACTAAAAATATTATTTTGATCAATTTGTTTATAAAAAAGAGTGAATTTTTTTCCTTTTTCCCTTCAAATCTTCATTTATTTTTCGTTAAAAATAGGTAAGTGTAAAGCGGAATAACTTCTTTTAGTGAAAAATTTGTGTCTGCTTGATTACAAGAGGCTGTACATTACAACCACCATTTGGTTTTTTCTTTTTATTTCAAAAAAGTTTGTGTATACCTATTCATTTAAGCGTGAATATTAATATGTATTTTATTTTAAGCTAATAAATAATCTCAGTTTTTCGCAAAAAAATGATTGAAAAACTCGTTGTCTGGAGGAGCTGCCCCCCTTAAAAAACAGCCGATTGATAAACTTCTTATTGTGCCTTGAAAAATGCATTTAATATACCTTCAATAAACCGATACATAGCCCTTCAGCATCTAAAACTCCTTCCATAAATACAGAAATCCAGGTAAGTGCCAGTTTTGGTGTCATCAACCAAAGCCGATTTCTATATAGAGATTAAGTCAACACTAAGCCTTAGTTATTTATTTGTTTGTTTCAAGAAGTCAAGAAAATATCAGACTAAACTAAAAAATAATGACAGAATTTACCTAATTCAATTACAAACTTCTACTACAAACTACAAACCTCTACCTGAGGTTCAATAGTACTGAAAATTCTTTCTTGGAAACTGAGAGCTCCAGAAAGTTATAATTGGAAATCTCATTAGAATCATGAAGAATTCGTTCAATAAGAGCATTGCGAGCATAATTTGTATTGTACTTATTTGAATAGAAAGGAATAACATGGCAAAGAATTCCGGGAGGTATAAGAAAATAAACACGTTAAAGCAGAGAGGGGCAGTCAATAGCGCCTTTAATATCATGGAAAACAAGCGAGAGAGTAAGAATCGATCTTCTAGTTATTAGATACGCAACTAAGTTCCCCGTGTTTGTCAATAGATGCCGCCAGCAGTGTGTGCTAGTCTATTCTAACATAATCTAAACGTCATGAACCAAGCTTAGACATATGGTAAACAAATAGCTTCGGCACAGTGACATTAGTGATTTTGATTTGGTATCATATACTTTTCGGTTTAGTGAAGATGTCTGATTTTGTGCCGAATAATCGTCATTTGCGGGAAGTGTTGATTTTCCTCTTTCGTTCGAAAAAAAAAAAACGGCGGCTGAAGCGCCAAGGGGTTCCTTATGAGTTACAACCAAGCGATGTTGAACGTCGTGTTTTCATCTGCTGCTTCAGCGGCAAAAAAGGAAGGGTTTTCTTCATCGCATCGTAACGAGTGATGAAAAATGGATTCATTACAGTAATCCAAAGAAAAGAAAGTCATGGGGACTGCCCGGTCATGCTTCTACGTCGTCGCCTCGGCTGAATATTGACTCTGCGAAGATTATGCTATGTATTTGGTGGGACCAAGTTCGTGTTATTTATTATGAACTTTTAAAACCAAGTGAAACCATCACTGGGGATCGGTGTCGACTTCAATTGATGCGATTGAGCCGAGCACTGCGCGAGAAGCGGCCGCAATCCACAGAAAGGTATGAAAAAGTGATTCTACAGCATGACAACGCTCGACCTCACATTGCCAAACCCGTTAAAACCTACACCAACACTAAAATGGAAAATCCTACCCCACTCGCCATGTTCTCCAGATATTGCGCCGTCCGATTGTCACCTGTTTCGATCGATGGCACATGGTCTGGCTGACCAGCAGTTCCATTCATATGAAGACATCAAAAAATGGCTTGATCCGTGGATAGCCTCAAAAGATGAACAGTTTTACCGCGACGGTATACAAGATCTACCAGAAAGATGGGAAAAAGTAGTAGCCAGCGATAGGCAATACTTTCAATGATTCACTTGTAACCACTTTTTCAGAATAAAGTTGTATTTTCATCAAAAAAACAGCGAGCACGTAGTTGCGCACCTAATAATTTCTAAGGACATGAATTTGATCAATAGCAAACGTGTTGTGTGGGATACGATCAGAAAATTTTACTGAAATCCATTGGAGAATCTCTCTTGCCAACAAGTGCTACTTTGGAATAAGTAAGAAGTTGAGTAGTAAAGTCCTCTCTCGACGAACAAAACTAACACTTTATAAAGCTCACATACACCCGTCCTAACGTATGGCGCAGAAGTTTGGACGATGAAAACATCCGTGGAGGCGTCTCTTGGAGTGTTTGAGAGAAAGATTCTGCGGCAGATTTTTTTGACCTTTGCCGATAGCAACGGCGTGTATCGGAGGCAATGGAACAATGAGCTGTATGAGATTCACGATGACATAGACACAGCGCATCGAATAAAGATCAAGCAACTTCGTTGGCTAGGTCATGCCGTTCGCATGGAAATAAACGCTCCGGTTCTGAAAGTATTTGATGCGATACAAGCTGGTGGTAACAGAGAGAGAGAGAGAGAGAGAGAGAGAGAGAAAGGCCTCCTCTGCGTTGGAAAATCAGTTGCAGAAGGACTTGACTTCAGTTGGTGTGTCCAACTGGCACCGGTTTTCACTAGAAAGAAACGACTGGCGCGCTTGATTCAATTCGGTCAAAATCGCGTAAGTAGTTATCGTGCCAATCAAGAAGAAGAAGTTTCCAACCTGGAGCGAACGAATACAGTAAACAGCAATTTCAAGGCATAAGAGTCCATAAAATATGAGCTATTCCATAGTAAAAAGCCTAAACAAAATATGATTTTGATGAGATAAAAGTAATGTGGCTACTAAAATATAAAACGGCTGTCAAAAATTACAACTAAATCTTTAGATTTTTAACAGATTGAAGTATTATATTAGATATACTATAGGAAATGTGAAAGGCAATGGGAATTTTAGGAGAAGTTACATGAAAGCATTTGCAAGCTTTAGCAACTGTTAGTGTCGTTGATAAATAACACAAATAGTAACGGACTTTAAACACTTCCTGAGGCACTGAGGCAAACAATGAGGCACTCCAGCGCAGGCAATGAATACTTCAAAGGACATACCATCAATTGGTACCACACAACGCCTACCGCATAAATAGGATTTCTGCCATTGCAGGCAAACAGAGTGAAATCCAAGTGAAGATAATTTATGCAGCAAAATGTTGTGAGAGACTCTGTCGTAAGCTTTGGGAAATCCATGTAAATGTTGTTGTCCGGCTCAGAAGGCTCTAATGCAATATTCACTAAAAACGGCAAGATTAGGACGCTATGGACGGTCCAGTGACGAATCCATGCTGATTGCACGAAATTAGGTTTTTAGTAGCAAAAGGCATATTTTCTTTAAAAATGGCTCGAAAAAGTATAGAAATTGTCTAGAGCTTGGAGAGTGGGCGATATTTGCTTGCTTGAATGGGGGATTGGGGAATATACTTGCTAGTTTCCAGCCATCAATGAAAATTCAAGCAGATAATGGCTTACCTAAAATTATCTTTAGAGGTAAAATAACTGTCGGACATTTCTTTAGAAAAGCTTGAAGGTGAGGAGGGTGTGAGTTAAGCCAACTTATGCCGATTTAGCTTCTCCCAAAAAATTTTTCCTTCTTATTGCCCTCTGCTTTTTTCGTGTTTAATTCTAAAATAAGTCTAATCTGGTGAGAAAATTCTGTGTTCGATTCTAAAAATGTTACACTCAACAACGGCAAAGCAGCCAATTTTCTTCCTTAAAACTCAGTTAACTACTTAAAACGCTAATATGAAAAAATGCGCGTGCCAGTCAAAGATGGATGCATACTCGCCGTGTTTTATGCTCTTTTCTCTGAGTAGATAAAAGGCATGCCTTGATAGAGAGTTCAGTGCAACATTCAACAATTTGTACAACGTGGAAGGGAAACATTTTTTCGTAAAGACAGAAACAACAGAAATTAGACTGCAATAAAATATTGTGTTTGGGAATAAGTTCATAGCGTTTTTATATTTTCTTTGATTTTACAACAATTTATTCGCTGTTTGGCAAAGAGTAAGTATTCATTCGATAGAATTCTTCCTGTCATTTGTACGAGCATTTGTGAGATATTTAATTTTTATAGTAGTTTTGAGGCTTAAAAATGGAATACCCAAGAGGCAAAAGTCAACATTTTTCACATCTGCTCTTCTTTGCTTTTTATTGAGGTCAAAAAGCTGCCGAAGCAGTATTTGCGACGAGTATGGAGAAAATTTTATAGGCGACTCTACAGCACAGAAATAGTTTGCAAAATGTAAAAGTGGAACTTTGACGTCGATGACACATCTCGCAGTGGAGGGCCTTCTGAATTCGATGCAGAACATCTCAAATCACTTTTGAAGGAGAACCGCTGCCACACCAGTCGTGAATTGGGGGAAAAAATTGCGACCATTAAACAATTCTCAATCACCTTCCTTCAATGGGATTTACCGAAAAATTGGGAGCCTGGGTGACTAACGAGCTCAACAAAAAAAAAAACAAAGAAAGTCGTCTTCAAATTGCAACACGCGATCATAAACAGCGCTTTTTGTACCGTCGCGGAAGATGAGAAATGGTGCCTATACATCAATATGAAGCAAAGAAAGGAGTGGGTTGGACCAGGAGTCACGCCAAAGACGAGACTCAAGCGGGATGTTTATACAAAGAAGATCATGGTATGTATTTGGTGGAACTGGGAGGGCATGGTGCACTGGAACACGCTCGAAAACAATGCCACGCTCAACAAAGAGCTCTACATTGCCCAGCTATACCCTGTGAATCAGTCTATTTGACTGAAAATACCTGATCGACATGGTAAAACTATACTTTGACGACGACAACGCCAGGCCCCGTGTTGCACAAGTCATCAAAGCCACACACCAAGAGCTCGAATGGGCAAAAACGCTACGAACTTATTCCCCAACCCAGAATTCTAAGCAGTACCTTCTAAAACTCTACCTCATATAACTTCTTCACTACTTCCGGCCTGAAGGCTGTAAAATGTAGACTTATGTTGGAATTTTTTAACACCGATCATTACTAGGTTAATTTTAAAGCAGCATTTGATAACAAAAAGAAAAGAAGCTTATGCGATGCTGCGACTTTGTAGGTTCTGGAAGGATAGTGCAGATTGCTCTATTTTATGACAGATATACTCTCAGAGGTTTGCCATTGCCCGCCGAGGGGCAACCGCCCCTTTCTCTCATTTGGTGTCTTATGCCCGCAGTTTGGAAGCTGTACACTTTCAAATGGTCGGCACGCACCAACTCATTCGACTACAGCGGCTGGTATTAGGTAAGTTTAAAACGACCCAAAAGATATTCTTAGTGTAACAGATCAATAAAAAGCGTTCATGTTCTAACACAAATTGATTTGGTAATAATTGTAATAGCGTATTAATCGTGTGGTGGTTATTTTTCCATCAATACTAATGGTTTTATAACCGATTACCATTTTCACCTCTCCACTTCTTTGCAAATCGAATACCTAATAAGGCTATAAGTACTTCATCTGAGCCCCAAACGTTTGCATTCTTAGTGAAGCAGTTGTCGAAAATGTTGCCGAAGTTCTTATTTCAATCCTATCCTACGGAAAAAGGCCTATTTCTAATACCGAAATTCACCTTGCAAGTCATTGGCTTCTATCCGGAGCACGGCAAATCCACGCGCATACAAGCTTGGGCCATATTCAATATCGTCGTGCTCATCTATGGCTGCTATGCTGAGTTCGCCTATGGACTGCACTATCTACCCATCGATGCAATACGCGCCCTGGATGCACTGTGTCCGGTCGCCTCGAGTATTATGTCGGCCTTCAAAATATCTTTCATCTGGTGGCATCGCGTGGAGCTGGAGCGACTTATTAAACGGGTTGGCGAATTGATAGCTGAGCAAAATAATCCTCGAAAGTTGGCCTGTAAGCGCAGTTATTTTACGATTGCAACACGACTCTCATCGTCGGTGATATTTTGTGGATTCTGCACAAGTACTTTGTATACCTTACGAGCGGGTATTGTGAATTACTTGAGCTACTGGCGTGGTGAGATAATTCCATATGAGACGCCCTTCAAAATGATGTGAGCAAATTTTGATGGATTTGTTAAATTTGTAGGTGCATTTGTAACTTTAAATTACTTTTTGTTTTCTTTTTCCAGTTTCCCGTATCCATTGCTTTCTATGCCGCTGTTTCCATTTACTTTCACTCTCTCCCACTGGCATGGCTATATTACAGTTGCAGGCTGTACTGGTGCCGATTGTTTTTTTCTATGCTTTTGCTTCTATTTCGGTACACTTTTGAAAGCACTTCAATATGATCTGCAGGAACTACTTGATGATGTTGACAGTGAGGTGAGTAAGAACTATGCAGAATGTGAGATCGAGGAGAGTTTGAAACACATTGTAGCGCGTCATAATGAGATTATCGATTTGGTTAAAAAATTCTCGACGCTCATGTCGGGCTTGACCTTGGGCCACTTTGTGACATCGAGCGTTATTATTGGAACTTGTGTGGTGGATATGTTGTTGGTAAGTGAAAAATATTCTACAATATAACTAAAGTAGAAAACAGTACATGCGGCATCAGATGCACTACAAACCGCCCATTCGATGTTAACCCACCCAATCAACTTAACACTTTTGGAGGCTATGTAGTTACCATTTCGACTTTTTGGCACTCGCCTATTCCGCTTCGCGTTCTCTTTTCGGGTAATACCTCTTTCTTCTTTTCTAATTGCATTCCGGTGCTTCTTTTTTGGACTCTTTACGCCAGTTATCTCTACCAGAAACTTGATTTCTCCTACATACGGCAGCAGTATACAAAAAGCAATGAATGTGAGATCATTGTCCGCACATGGGGTTTTTAAGCAGCGGTCTCTAAGAGTAGAAAGAAAATTTAGGTGGTGAATCTTTGGACTGTCGCTTGCGATTTCACAATTTCGACGTCTAGTTGTCGTGAGATTTACTTAAGATGGTAATGGTAAGATATGGTTCCAGAGAGCAGAAACGAGATTCTAGTGATACATCCGTTGGCTCTGTGTAGCAATTTTTCAACCGTGAGTTTTTCTTCGAATAATAAAAATAAGTGCTTTGCTACAAATAACCGATATTAGGTTCTTGAATCGTAGGTATATCCAAAACTCAGGAGGCTTCATTCGCCACATGATCGATTTGGTTTCGAGTTTTTCGATCCGCAGCTACATAGTTAGATGACTTTTTTTGTGCTGGATGGTGGCGCTATCAGCTGCTATGTTTCGAGCGCTAGAAAAACTGACCAGTTTTAGTAAATCAGCTTCGTAGTGAATTTTCTGACTGTGGCCCCAAATATCTCTCCCTTTCTTAGCCTACAGGTATTATTATAAACGCACGCAAAAATTGCCATCTCATCACATCTTCAGAGCACATAACAGAGGTATTTGCTTGCTTTGCCCCCTCTATCATTGGCTTGATTGTACAAATGAGGGAGATCTTAAGTGGATCTGTTGTGAGTTGTAGCGAAATACTAGTGAACGAAATTACTTAAGGCGAAGACCTCTCCCAGCACTAAGCTGACACTGAATCTTCATGATAGATACAGCTTCCTGCCGCACCTCCTGCTGAGCAGACGTTGCATGTCCCGGGAAGTTCTTAGCCTGAATCTATTGGAATGATTCTAGAACGCTTCGCTGTTTCTTTATAGCTTATTGTTTATGAGCTATTTTCAACGCATACAAAAAAACTCGCTTCTAGACAAAGCAGACGAAGAACAGACAAAAATATGTCTCACTTGCGTAGACTTCTGCATAGAGCGCTACCTGTTTTCGTAAAAAAATATTACTTTTTGTGAATGCCCATCAGCTGTAAGTTCAAAAGGAGTCGAACAGATTATTGAGTCACCAATGGCAACAAAATTGAACATTTGCTATTAGAAAGAAGTCGTCGATTAAAGAGAAGAAAGAAGAACCCTTATTTAATGTAAGAGTACACTTTTTCTTACACTCTGCATTTTGCCTTGTGTTTATGTATGTATTGAGCTTCATCTGTCGCTCTAAATTTTATATATATTTAGACGGGTCTTGCGGCCGTCTATCAGCTTGTTTACAACACCAAATTCTTTCGTCTGTGTTAGAAAATAGAATCAGAGCAGGTTTCCACTTCGAGCTACAGATATTTTGTGCTCTATCCTTGTCAAAATAACTCATCCAACCGCAGTTCCTTCAATAAACCTCAAATGAGCTGAATTCCGCTTAACGTATTTGTTTTTCTCATTCCCATACCAAACCGAGATATTTACTACTACTTCTCGCTATGGCATCGCATTTCGAAAATGTCTGTTGCAGTTACTGTGGAAACAACACTGAAGTAACAGGATGCGGAGGACCATATCTTAAGCTTATGCAGATAACTCCGCAAACTGCTATGCCCTGTGGTAACATCAGTGAACATTATCAGTGTTCCCTTAGAAAGGATTATTAGATCTTTAAATCTCAATAAGCCTTTAGTTTGGCGCATCCATCAGTTTGGTGGCAACTTATATCCCGTGACCGTAGCTAGTATATTGTCTCCAGGTAGCAAAGAACTTGGGCAATATTAGTAATGAAGTCGCAGTCTCTCTAGGCAATTCATCCGCCGTTTCGTTTTGAGGTACTCATGGGACCTACTAAATTTCATTTCCCTGTGCCACCAAGGGCTATTGCAGATTTTACCTCAAAGGATGACGAAACATTGGCATATGCTGGGAAAACTCCGATTTCGGCTGTTTTCGAGCCATCTGTATACCATTGCAGGATATGCTCTAGGAATTTAGTTTCAAAGACATGGCTTCTTTATAAGTTTTATAAGAAAATCGTAACTATACAGGGTCCGGCACTTGAAGTGTAACCAATTAAAAAGGCCATAACTTTAGTTTGAAAAATTACTTTTATTCAATTCAAAGTGAAAAATGTGAGAAAATAATACAAAATTAAGAATCAATTTACTTTCGCTCGATACGAGCCACCTTTTGCTTTGACTAAAATTTTAACCAAAATTTAGAGCCATTGTGTGGACGTTATGAAGTTCGGAACGCTGTTGTTTAGCTATTCTTGGTTCACTCGAGCTTTGTGAGACGGTGCCGACTTCTGTTGAAAGGTCGTCTGTCACCGAAATCTTTGTCTGTCCGCGGCCTTAACGCAGCCCACTGAATACTTTCTCGATAATATTTCGCATTTAGCTTGACGCCAGGCTCGATAAAAACGATTGTAGAGCGCCTATCCGCGGTTACAGCAGCCTAAACCATTACCTGTGGCGAGTGCTGCTCCTAGTGACCAATCGATTACTCGTATGAACGGTCGTTCAAATAAACCCTTTCTTTTTGCGCGCCTACGAATTGCTCAGTTTGAAAAAAATTCTCGTCAGATATCACAATACATATTCGGAAATTTACCACTTTCGGCCAAGCGAAGCAACTGCTTCGTTCTCTCAAGTCTGTCTTGTTGCTGCTTTGGTGTGAGATCATGCGCCTTTTGGATCTTGTAAGACTTGAATTTGATATCATTTTCAGAATGCGGCAGATGCTACGGTCATATATTTTTAATTTTTTCGACATTTGATTTGCACTTCGTCGGGGATTTCGCTCAAGTCGCTTCTTCACATTTTGAACCATTTCACGAGACGTTGCAGTCTTTTGTTGGCCATCTCCATGACTTTGCGCGATGCTTCCAGTATCATTGTAACGAGTAATGGTGTGATAAACCACAAGTTTATTTACTTTAAGGTGCTCGAGCTCACGAACAATCGCTGGTTGTGATTTTCGAGCCAAATATAACGCAATCACACTTTTACGTTTGAAATCCATTACTGATTTTCTTTTTTCGCGCTTACTCTCGGCAAAATGCTTCCGCGCGCTTGTAAACTATACTCTGGACTGTTATTTAGCCAAGCGCGAGCGGTCTGAAATTGCTTACACTTCGAGTGTCGGGCCCTGTAAAGCATAGACCAATCGAATGAGAATATGAGAATCTAGCGCGTACTGCGCGTTTAATTATTTAATTAGTTGTTGGTAGATTAATAAATATTTTATAAGCTCTTTGAGTTCTGCAACCAATTCATCTATTTTCGTAAAAGTTTAATAATTTTTGATACATTGCAGTTCTCCGATTATGGCATCTTCGTCTATGTGGTTCATACTATGACCGTTTTCTCCGAGCTATTCCTTTACTGTCTAGGTGGCACTGTGGTCATCGAGTGTGTGAGTATTTAATAAATATTTCAAGGTAAAAAAAAGTTCAATGAAATAAATTGTTTTGCCTTTTTTATTTTGTCTCTAGAGCTCTCAGATAGCCACCACGATCTACTGTACCAAATGGTACACTCATAATCTGCGAGTTCAGAAAATGGTGCTCCTGATCATGATACGCTCTCAACGGAGCTTGGTTGTGAAAGTGCCATTTTTCGCTCTATCGTTGCCTACTTTGACTTCGGTAAGTTTGACTTTCTTAACAAAGTAGTTAATACTACCAATTTTTTACGTTAATCAAGAAACGCATATTCGCATAACAATTTTACTTTTACAGATCCTACGCTTCTCTGGCTCTCTGATTGCCCTGGTACAGTCGATGATTTAGTTATCATACTTGGCTTAATTTATATGTTAGTAGTTGAAAATGTATGTGTTGCTTTAAATAAAACGCTAATAAACAGTAAAATATAGGTATTTCTGTTTTTGTTTTTTACGAAATAGTGTGAATTTCAACTCTTGATCTAAAAACGCTATGCGGGAGTAAAAAAAAAACGGACTTTGGCATTAATAATAAATTTTGCAATCTTTATTTGTTCTTTGAAATCTATTTCGTTGCTTCAGAGTAACCCCTCTCCGACAAAATACAGTTCGCATTCAATCGAGATAGTGAATCAATGGCATTCAAACGTAGTTTTGTGAAGAAAGCTCAAGAAACTGAGATGTTAGTTAAAGTTCATATTCGTGTTCCGGTCAGTTGAGAAAAGTATTGCTGATGGTGTCGAGAATGCTCGCATTACACCGGTAAGGTCAATATTAATTTCGCCGTTGTTCACAGCAACTCTACATTAGACGCGCTAGACCGAGGAAGATTTTACATAAATACCACGGATATTCTCTTGTATGAACTCCCTGAACGAACGCGGAAGCTGAAGGCAAATGCGTCGATGCCACCTCTCGAGGGTGTAAGATTAGTTGGAAAATTATGGAGATTTTGGTATATTTTTATCTCAACGTCTAATTTCGAAATATATATGGACCTGTAAGACTGCAAGACGGTACCTTTCGAGTTAGATATAATCATGAGCTGGGACTATAACAAATAACGAAACTGTGATAAAATTTCTGAGGATAAGATGGTCCAGTATATACCTATGAAGTGAGACTTTCAGCTATTAGTCCATAGATGTCGCTAGGGGTATTTTTAAACCTTCTCACATGTTTTTTTGTCTGTCATCTGTCAACAATATTCAGTTCATTGTTTGTTACGTTTCATACAACAATACATTTTTGACGCTCTTGAAAATGTCCAATTTCGTGCCTTCAAACTACGATTTGCGGATTTGCATCGAAGCGTTACGGGTGATGAAAAATGGGTGTATTTCTGCAATTCCAAGCGTAAACGATCGTATGGTCCGCCCGGCCACAAGCCAAAAACAACGGCCAAACCAAATCGCTTCAGCCGCAAGGCAATGCTGTGTGTTTTCTGGGATCAGCTTGGTATGGTTTGGTATGAGCTATTAAAACCAGGTGAAACAGTTGACGGTGCACGGTACCAACGACAATTGGCGATTTGAACAGCGCTATACACCGAAAACGCCGAGAATATGCCGATCGGCGTCACAAAGTAATTTTTCTTCATGACAATGCACCGCCACATCGAACAAGAATGACCCGGGAATTGGTGGAGACGTACGACTGGGAACCGCTGGTGCATGCGGCCTACTCACCAGACTTGGCGCCTTCCGATTAGCATTTGTTTGCATCGATGGGTCACGCACTTTCCGAGCAGCGCTTCAATTCTCACGAAGAAACCAAAAAATTTGGCGCGGCATCCACAAATTGCCTGAGAGATGGAAAATATGTGTCGTTAGCGATGGCTATTATTTTGAAAATTAAATTTGTAACCATTTTTTGTTAATAAACGTTTGAAATTGAAAAAAAAGTCTGATTTCATGGGTATATACCGCAGAATGCCCAAGGAGAGAACAACTCGAAAGGCAGTTGAATTACGTCCTACTGGAGACCGAAGAAAAGGACACCCCAAAAGGAGATGGCTCGAAGACATGGAAGTTGAAAAGCTAAACGTGCGGCGGTGGAAGGAGGTAGCCTTAGATAGAGACAGATGGCGTAAGATTGTGAATAAAGCAATAGTTCACCAACGATTGTGATGCTAAGAAGATCGATGTAGTCCCAGATTTATAAACAATTGGGCTCACAGTCAGTGCCAGGCGAATCTAAGCCAGTTGTACTGCCAAAGTTTAATCCCGACTCTGATGGCACCAGTGTAGCTGTTTGGTGCTCCACGGCAAATCTCATTGTAGCAGAAATCCATCTAGGTGGCAGTACTAAGCTCATTATCATAAGTAAAGCATTGGACGCTTCTTACTGACTGACACAAATTTGATTCTCTGGAATGACATGGAGCGAACTTAAAGAATTTGATTTGCAATAGTTGATGGTAACAAACCTCCAACAGCCACTGTTTCGCATGATCTCAATGGAAGTACAAAATACGGCGAATGTCTTTTTTGTTCGTATGAAAATCGATTAATGACAACCATTTCGGAAATATGGAAGTCGATGACCGAACAAATAGCCGGGTCTGTTGTACTAGCGCGAGCTGTCCATATCGATACTATCGGATAAAAAATATCGGATAAAAAACTCACTTGGGAGGCCCACCTCAATTCAGTAATAAAAAAGGCAACGAAAAACCTTTGCACAACAAAACAACTCTTGGGAAGTCCTGGGGTCTGAACGCTAAAATGAGCTTCTGGATCTACACCCAAATGGTAAGACCTATCGTACTATAAGGGGTTTTGGTTTGGTGGGTTAAAACAAATCAAACTACTGCTATATCAAAACTGTGTAAATTACAAAGGCTGGCGTGCCTAAGCACAACAGAGGTCATGAGAACTATCACAATTGTCGCCATGGAAGCGCTTTTAAATTTACCACCGCTACATTTAGCAATACAGGAGGAAGCTACAATGCAAGCACTCTCTTTTCATATGAAAGAAAAACTTACACCAGGAGATCTTGCTGGACACCTCAATATCTTGAACAGGGTTCAACATGCAGTATGCATAACCCAGGCGAATGACCACAAGGAACCGTACTTAATTTTATAAAGGTTATCTTCCCGTTTCGGGAAGAGTGGAAAACAAACCCAATAGGGATAAATGATGACTCACAAAAATGGTACACAGATGGTTCCAAAACGCTCCAAGCAGTAGGAGCAGGAATAGTGGGGTATAGAGCACACAAATATCTAACACTAAGTACAGATACCACGATTTTCCATGCGGAGCCTTTCGCTATAATGCAAAAAGTGGAAATCATATCCAAAAGAGGGTTCGAGAAAGTAAAAACTGAAATACTTTCCGATAGCCAATCGGTTTTCAAAGCTTGAATAGCTTCACATTCAAGTCAAAAGTTATCATAGAGTGCAACAATGCGCTCAACAAACTGGCCACTCATAATCAGGTCTCACTGATTTGGGTACCAGGACATGAGGGGCACGAAGGAAACAAGAAGGCAGACTTTTATGCCAAAAATGGGGCAGAAAGGCTATTTATTGGACCAACCCTATGTTTCGGCTTTAACAAAAATAATATAAAACAGAAAACCAGAGAATGTTTCCAAACAAAAATCAGGGAACACTGGAATGGCACAAGCGGCCTTAATCACTCCAACAAGTTTTTGAACTTCAATGCCAACAGAGCAACATCTGCTCTAACCCTATATAAAAAGGGATTCAGATTACTATGTACAGCACTTCCAGGTCACTTTGCCTGTAATAAGCACTTTAACACAATAGGGTTATCTAGTAAAAGATTATGCAGGTTCTGCTGTGATGAAGAGGAGTCTTTGGATTACTTAATCACCAACTGTGAGGCATTAGGCCACAGGAGACACAGAATCCTGGGGCCGTACCTGCTAGAGGAGGAAGACCTACAACTGCTCCCTCCGAAGGAGCTGGTTCGATTCCTCGGTATACTAAATAATTATAATTAAGTAATTAGAGGCGCACAATAGATCAATCTGGCCGCAGTGCATAAAGGTCTCAGCCTAACCCGTAACCACCAATAACAGAACACGTAACGAATTGCAAAAATAGCTGCGTGGATTTGCCATTGCTTAAAGCAAAGAGCGCCTCATTAAGGAAGATTCTGCATGCACCCATGAAATGTCAGTTTTGCGGAAAAATAGGTCACAAATTTGCTGACTGCCGTTCGAGGCAAAACAACGTTCATCCGACGCAGAGAGTATAGTAATTACTTGCAACAAGTGCGGAATTACTGGGTTTGATGCACCGGCTTGCACTGGACGACAGGACACCGCCCCTCAAAACAAAATAGATGAGAAACATGTCAAGTGACCGACGCCTTTGGTATTCTCATTTTATCTGGTGAGGCGTATCTAGGCCGCCCTCGAGCTCACTGAAAAAGTAGTCTGTGCCTCAACGTGTCACGGGTACACAAATCGGCAATGTTATAATTTTCAAGGGTATTGGAAATAATACAGAAACAAGAGCTTTACAAATTTTGCTAAATATTATTATCTGTTTGGTGTGGGTAACTCATTTTTTAAATCAATCTTCAAGTGCGTTTATAGACGGGTTTCCAAAAGCCCGAGTCGCAACTGGTGCGTTTGGGATACGCTTGATTGACCCTAGTAAGACTGTGGGCGACCATATCGACTTTGTACGAGGAAAAGGAAATTGTAAGAGATAAAATTATGGAACTATTGCTAGCAAATATTGTCCGCTCTAGCTGTTCCGCTCTCTGATTTTTGCAGAAAAAAAATGGCTCACGTTGATTTCCCCTCGCGTAATTCGGTACTAGCTGAGATGTCAATCCAGTTGATATTTTCTTCGAGCTAGACTTTCGTTATCCCACGATATCATTTAACCCTTTCGATCCGAACGGGACCTATGTGACCAGGTATATGTTCGAGGATGCTAGCCTGGAAATTAAGAGACTAAAATGGGTTTAGCTTATCCCATTTCGTAGTTTATGGTATTCTTAGCGGTATTTCCTTCCGTTATTTGATATTTAATGGTAAACACATGCTCATAAGTTATAAAAAAGTTCCGAAGTTTGGACGCGAATCCCGGAAGTGACACTGTTTTTTGCAATTATTCGTGGTTTTGGAGTTTTAAAACCAACCAAAAGTAGAGTAATTTATTGTGTTAGTGGTTTCGTTATATACTGAGGTAAGTAAGTATTCGTTCTTTTGTTTATTTTAAAAATCATTAGCATTTTCAGTTTACTGAGGCGTATGTGCCCCACCAGTATTCATGGTGTTCCAGTCAGTATTGAACATTCTTGAGAATTTATTAAAATGTAGGTACTGATATTATTTTTCATCAACAATTCGAGAAGCGGATGTGACTCTGTGTTTCGATCGGTTCTTCACAAGTTTCGATCTTCTAGAGACTATTAATTACGCAGCGTTAGGAACTATTATGTCGAATCGCAAAAAATTGCTAGTCATCAGCACAAAACTAAACAGAGGCCAATGCGTTTTCCGAGAAAGCAACACTGGTATAATGTATGCTAAATGGCAAGATACCAAGGAAGTAGTAGTTGTAAGCAATTGTCACTCCTTTAAAATCTCCATAAGAGAAAAGAAATTAGAAAATGGTCAAAAAGTGAACGTGGACTGCTCCGAAATGATATGAGGGCAATATGAGTTGGATCGGAAATCTAATAAATGGTGGAAAAAAGTTTTTTACCGATTGTTAATGATGTCAGTAAGAAATTGTTGGGTAATCAGTTCGCAACTTTCACGGAAATAAAATCCACTTATAGACTTTATGATAGAGCTGGCGGAACACATGATTGCTGAAGAAAAGGAAAGAGCAGCTGTTCAACGCAGTGGCACGTCAGGAAGAAAAAGGAAGCTAGCCCCAGGTCACCTACCCATTCCAATTCCCCGTTACACAGGCTGTGCAGATCAAAAAAAAGAGAGGAGAACAAAAACGATTTGCGAAGAATGTCAGATTCCTCTCTGCAAAGATTGCTTCGCTTCGTACCATAAATAAAGACCAAACTTTTTTATGTTAAATATGTTGCTTTTGTATTATTTTTTATTAAATTCTTTACCGAAACAATTAATTGAATTCCAAATAAAATTAGTTTCATATAAAACCAAAGTGCAATTATATATGAGGTACCGGATCATAAAATACTAATCGGGACATATAAGTTCCATTCAAAAACACTGACGGGACATATACATATGTCCCAGCCCCTCCCACCACTACTGTTTACCCGATTCAAATCCTGAAGTGATGGAATGCTTTTATTTTCCCTATTGCAACGATTGAACAAATAAAACAAGTTCCCTTTACCTCAGCGGCTTTTCGGATCGAAAGGGTTAAGGCTAATGAACCGATTTCACAAAACCATAATCCATCGGCCGCCGTAGCCGAATGGGTTGGTGCGTTACTACCATTCGGAATTCACAGAGAGAACGTAGGTTCGAATCTCGGTGAAACACCAAAATTAAGAAAAACATTTTTCTAATAGCGGTCGCCCCACGGCAGGCAATGGCACACCTCCGAGTGTATTTCTGTCATGAAAAGGCTCCTCATAAAACTATCTGCCGTTCGTAGTAGGCTTGAAACTGTAGGTCCCTCCATTTGTGGAGCAACATCAAGACGCACACCACAAATAGGAGGAGGAGCTCGGCCAAACACCTAAAGGGGTGTTATATAGGGTGGGCCATGTAAAATGTTGCTTTTTGAATCGGCTATAAAAAAAAATACTAATCAATATTTTTTCAAACTTTTTTTTTTATTTTGAAGATTGAGCATTGTCATTTAGGAATGAAAAATAATATCATTCAAATGACTCCCACGACTGGCTTTACAGTAGGCCATTCGATCAACCCAATTTTTAAGCACATTTTCGATTGTTTGGGCTCCAATTTCATGAATGGCAACTTCGATTTCGTGTTTTAAAGCATCTATCGTCTCTGGATGGTTCGTATAGCATTTGTCCTTAACGGCTCCCCACAAAAAATAGTCCAACGGGCTTAAATCACAGCTCCGAGGCGGCCAATTGATATCGGAATTTCGGCTGATTATTCGGTTTTCAAAAACTGTAGCCAAAAGTTCGAGTATAACTTTGGCAGTGTTACAAGTTGCACCATCCTGTTGGAACCAAATGTCGTCCATATCATCCTCTTCAATTTTTGGAAACAACTCGTTGAGTATGTCACGCTCGCCATTTACTGTAACCGCGGCTCCTCGCTCATTTTCGAAAAAAAAATGGCCCGATGATGCCGCCAGACCAAAAACCGCACCAAACGGTGACTCTCTACAGTAACGTGTTCATTTTCTGAGCCCCAAATTCGACAATCTTACTTATTGACGTAGCCACCGATGTGAAAATCAGAAAAAAAGAAGAAGACTCACCACTTTGGAAATAGGTTTTCAATATTTCCCAATTTTGTTCAAGCGTATAGCGTCCCATTTCGTAAATGTCAAACCTTTAAGTAAATTATGAACACATTTGACATGTCATTTGTGTTACCATTCTCACAAAAAATAGGTGGTTCAAAAAGCAAACGCTATATGGCCCACCCTATATATATATAATCCGTCAGTCTTCCGCTCTCCCACCCCGATCAACTCAACCATTCGACGTACTTTTGTACCTCGTCTCATTTTTCAGTTTGATGTGATAATTTCTGCCGGTATGGCAGCCGTTGGTTATGTACGGTGACAGTTTAAGTCTGATATTCGAATATTTTGATATCTGATCCAACTATTTTTTATGTCGAATCTAGCTATGAATGATAGCGCCAGAAACGAGAAAAAATACGAAAAAAACATGGTGCAACCTTTTCACCCTGAATTTATCGCCGTGTGCTATCTGCTTCTTTTATGAGCGTGCGTGTGTTAGATAGGTGTTAAATAGGTAACAATGTCACTTTAGTGTGACAATAACAACAACATTATCTACATTAGCCGTGACTTCAAATCGTCGGCTTCGTTGGTTGCTTTCAGCGCCTTGCGGGAGAGCGAAAGGAAGTAAGTGGGTGGTGGGTCGCGTGTATCGAGACTTCGTGTTGTGTTGCATGCAGGAGACACACATAACGGTTTACTATGTATTCTACACTACTTTGTGTATGTGTGTTGCAAGACACATTTGTACTTTTTATTATTGCACTTTGTTTGCCGTTGTATTTGATTTTATGTCACAGGAAGAAGAAAAAGTCACAGTGTTGCCCTCGAAATTTTCGCCTTGCCATCGCCGTGCACTGACTCATTTTTTATGCAACTTTGTTGCACTTTTAAAGCCAATCAAAGTTGACTACTGCGCATTGTTAAAATTAAACTGTAGTTGCAAGAAAAACCAACAGCCAAAACGGAAAAACAAAAAAAGAATAATAAAAAGTGTTAAATAATAAAGGCGGACGTGATATGCGGCTCTATTCTGGATGGCAGTGAAAAAATTGCCCAGCATACAAAACAGTTTAAATCAATTGTATGCACATAAATTTCATTTGATCCCCGCGTTGCGCTGCGGCAGCCTGAATTGTGAACCGCCCCATAAATGGCCAGCCGACGACTAGCAGTTAGGCGACCTTTTTCATCAATTTGTCGGCGCAGCGGGCACTGACACGCCCACAAGCAAGCAACACACATGCTCACGTTGACGTAAGCACACGAAGGCGTACGTGTGTGTGTAAAGTAAAAGTAAATTTATCGCATCAACAGTTTCTCAGTGCGGGAGGCGCCTGGCGAGCAAACTGCGCTCGGTGGAGCGCAGCGCCAGTTGTTAGCGCTTGAAAGGAAACGCAAGGATTGCCTGTTATTGGGGCATTGACTGCACGCCCGCCAACTGAAACTATTAAGAGATTTTGTGATAAATTATGCAACATATTGTGCAACAGGGTGGCGTATGTGCTTTACCGCTAGGTTGAAGTGGGACCTCAACGGTAAGCGTCGTTTAGTGTCAATGCGTGTGTGTGGGGGTACAATGTAAACAAAATATGGGAGTTTTGTAAATATGTGCATGTGTTTGTGCGCCTGCTTGTTGACTTTGGCTTTGATGCGCTGGCCTTATCTGGCCACAGTCACTCACACAAGCACAAACATAGACACCCACCAAACCACACCCACGCTTGGGGCGCGTTTGCTTTCACTACAGCGTTTTCATGCGTGCCCTTTCACCTCATAACAACTAAGCTAAGTCATCAGCGCCGCCAGGCCTTCTTCCCTTCTCTGCACTCAGCTACAGCAATTCGTCAAGCGTTTCCAACAACATCGCACACTGCCTTAAATAACTAAAGCACTAGGATTTATGGACAAATATTGGCAATTTATTTGCTACTCATTTAATTTTAATACTTTTTTTGTTACGAGGCTGTTCAATAAGTTGTGCTGTTCGATAAAAGTTGCTAAAATAATCATTTCTGTTCCTTGAGTTGATATACTCTTTATATGGGAAGCTTCATTTCAATCAATCAATTCCTTCTTTGTTTACAAGCCATTTAGTATCGACGTGTCACAGTATTTTCTACAATGGAAAACATCCAGTATTGTGCGTTGATTGAATTTTTACTTTTGGAAGGTTTAAAAGCAAAGGAAATTTATGAACGAACGTTGAAAGTTGCTAGAGACTACTCGCCATCGATTAGTAAAGTAGAAAGATGGGTTGCTGAACTTAAACATGCAATAGTACAAGCATTGAAGACGATCCACGTCAAGGACGTTAAAAATAGCAACAGCACCAGAAATCGTGGAAAAAATACAGAATATCGCATTGGAAAAATCGTCAAGTGATTGAAAGAGATTTAATAAAAGCCTTAGGCGGGCTTCAATAATGGGCCCTCCGTTGGAGCTCTTTGAGAGGATTAACTGCCTGGGACTTATTTGGCATTTGGCTTATGTGGAAGCCCAACATTGAGGAGAAAATCAGGGAGGCAACAGCTGTTGTTGTTGTTGTAGCAGCATAATCCTTCCCCATGAATATACGAGGAATGCTGCTGAAGTGACAGTCTTTGGCCAGATATAAATCCGGGTCGTTCCCGCAACGTAGAATCGACTGTCGTGGCAACGACAACAGTCGCCTTGCTGCTATCGGCTAAAATTACGTTTTGGCTTTATAACAGAATTGTTGTACGGAAAGGATAACATCAGTTAAGAAGCTGGAGAGGGTCCAAACGTCTGCCCTGATTGGAATCAGTAGGGCGTTTCGGACCGATCCTACTCTAGCGCTCAACGCTATGCTGAATGTGGCACCCGAAGGCATCGCTGAAAAAACTGACGCTGTACACGCCACAATCAGACTCAGGTATTCGAGTCATAAGCTACGGGTACGCTAGTATTTTTAAATAGTTTGAGTTCAACTTTTTTCAACTTTTTCCATTCATATTCCCTCAAGAGGGGAATGGGCGAGTTTACTAATGGCTCAAAGTTGAGAACAAAAGAGTAGGTGAGGGAGTATTCAAGCTCAAATTTAGGTTTTCGGACCACTGTAGTGTTTTCCAAGCGGAAGTGGCCACAATTAAGGAAGCAGTGGACTGGTTGCTCACTTGTGTTATTACTGTAAAGTAGCGTATGTAAATATCTGCTACGACAGCAAGCCCTTATTAGGGTCTTGGGCTCGTTGTTTGTACATTCGAAATTAGTCGGGGAAAGTCTGACTGCTCTCTCGATTTCATCCTAATACTTCGATCTTAAGTTCTTTCGGTTTCCCGGTCACAGCGGCATAGAGGGAAACTGCTGGGATGATGAACTGCTGGACAGGGGATCTTGGGGACGGTTTCATAGCAAAATCAGAGGATATAGGGAACCCCACCCTTGAGAACCTGTGGTAGCTCCTGCAAAGATGGGCCTCGCGTCAACTCAGCGAGCGCTGGACTGTGCACAACCGTGCAAAGACGCGAGATTCTTCTAGCTACGGATAGATCGGTGGTATTCGAGAGAATTTGTATGCTTAACAAAGCCACAGCTCTCGAATTTGGTAGGTATCCTTACCGGACATTGTGCGTTAAGTTTCCATGTGGTGAGACTTGAGATTGCTTTAAGTCCTTTTTTACAGAAACTGTTTAGAGGATGAGGTGAAATTAACTCAGCACCTTCTTTTAAGTTGCTCTAAGCTCGTCGGGCAAAAATTTAAATATCTGGGCTCTCACTTTTTCGATACACATGTAAATATTACGGGTTCAAATGTCACACATCTGATGAAATTCATCAGTAGCTTGAAGCGACTAATACGAATCTAAATAGCCACTGCTTGTCGTCATACTCAAATCTAAAGCCACTTCTTCCTTTTTTCCACCTGAACAAAACAAAAGGAAAAAAGTGATGTGAACCTGGTTCTTCACCCATGAAACGAGTTCGTGTCCAGAAATCGGCCAAGAAGATGTTAGCATCAGTTTCTGGAAATGCGAAAAGAATTTTAATTGTGGATTACTTGCAAACTGCTTAAACAATAAATTCAGAATATTATTGTAACCTTTTAGACCAGCTGCAGGAAAAAAATCGTTAAAAGAACCTTGTTTTCAAAAGAAAAAATTTGTTTTCATCATGACTAGACCATTTTGACAAAATCTATGTATTGAAGTTCGAGTTGTTGGAGCAACCGAGGTATTCACCAGATTTCGGTCCTTGCAACTTCCATCTGTTTCGAGGCCTAAGAAAATTCATTCGCGGAAAGCGTTTTTCAACAAATGATGAGGTCATAACAGCTGTGAAAGCATATTTTGCAGCGATTCCAGATTCTGACTTCAGTGATGGAATTCATAAATTGAAATCTCATTGGAATAAGTGTATTGATGTTCAGGGAGACTACACTGAATAATAAAGTCTATTTCAAAAAATAAAATTGTGTTTTTCTTATGGAATAAATGAATATCTGCGCTTCAAGCTGTGTGCAAATTAACGCTAAAACAGCAAATTTCCACAAAAATGTTCACACCTTTTAATCAGAATTTGTACGCAGTTTTATTGCCCATTAAATTTTGGTATAATAAAGGATAAGTTTCAAGTGGGTAAAAATCGCGTTGGTTTTTGACAGTTTTTTTTCTGATCGCCTCATGCATTTTCTCCATGTTTCTATATGAAAGAAATGAAATGAAAGTTATCAATATTTCTCTGTGCTGAACGCAGTATATACAGGGTTTGACTCCAAAGTAATGAATCTTATAGTCTTATCTTAGGGTCACAAAATCGAAATTTTTCTTCTTCACTCATCTTATAGTAAATCATTTCAAGAATGTTGTGTCAAAATTTTAAGTGGATCGGAGCAGAACTCTCAAAGTTATAGCCTTTGTAGGCACTCTACCTCGAATGCGGAGCATAGATAATTTTTCAGAGTCATTTTTTCAAACGCGTTTTTCCCGAAACGACTTCTTAAAAGCCGGTGCCAATCACAACTCCGAAACTATTCAACCGATTCTTTTCAAATTTGGCACACGTTTTCTAAATCCAATATACCCCCCCCCACACTGTTTTTTTTTTTTATTTTTTTTTTTTAAGGTTGTTTTTCACTTACAAATATGGCGAAATTTTTCGCCAAAAATGCTCGTTTTAGGTTTTTTTGCCACCAAAACTACAAAAATGAAAAAAAAAAAATTTTATTAATGTAGGGGGGAGCATTACGTCATACTTTAACTGAAAAATTCGACTTTTTTAGTTTCAGATGATTCTACGACGAATGCCGATTGGCACCGCAGAGCACCGCTTGAAAAACATATCTCCAAAAAAAACTCTGTCATGGGCTTATTTGTCAATATTTTATTATTAATATTTTTTAAAAACTTATTGAAAAGATGTACAATAACATGCAACTGATTTTATTAAAGTATCTTAAGCCATATTTCTGTAAAAAATTCAAAAAAAAGTGTTTTTTTTTAGCGCTAAACCCTACCCTCCCCCTTAAGCAGTTTTATTAAACCTTTTGGCTTCTACAACTAATATTCTTCAAAATAGGACCCTTGAGCGTCAATACACCGCTGGTAGCGCAGGAAACATTTTTTAAACTCATCCGCCAGAATCGCGTTCAATTCGGCTGTCACAGTTTTTTGGATCGCCTCGATGGAGTCGAAACGCCTCCCCTTCAGCTTTCTTTTCAAGCGCGGAAACAAGAAGAAATCCGGAGGGGGCAGGTCTGGCCTCTAGGGAGGGTGGGGAGGCACCGGACCCCCATCTTGGCCAATGCAGAGGTGCAGAGGAAGGTGGTGTGCGCCGGCGCATTGTCGTGATGAAAGGTCCAATTGTTAACGAGGTAATAAGTAATTGTAATAAGTTAGATTTAACTCTTCACTGATCTCACGTACTCTAGCATGCCGGTCAATGTTCAAAAATTCACGAATCCGGCTCACATCTTCGTCTGCTTGCGTCGTCGAAGGCCTTCCAGATCGCTGCTCGTCTTCGACGTCCTCCCGGCCTTCCTTGAACGACTTGTGCCACCGTTTTACCTGGGTACTGGACAGAGATTGGTCCCCGTAAGCCTCCTTGAGTAGCCCAATGGTTTCGGTACTCGTTTTGTTTAACTTTACGCAAAATTTGATCGAGTAACGTTGCTCAAACGATCGCTGCATTTTCGCCACTGCAAAATCCTAACCCACTTTTAAAACAGCTTTCACGAGCGGAGCGATGTTGACTGCACCGCTGTTGCCAGCGAACTGGGACCGGTTTCTAGTGGAAGGGGAAAGTCCAACGATCATTTTCCCCCACCAGCACATTCGGTTGATCGCTTGGCAGACGCTCCGCACGGGAAGGCTCATTGCTTTTCAATCAAACCCTGTATTTCAAGTATGGGTGGAAACGCACATAAGATAGACTCTTTGTGGCCAATGGGCAGTATAAATAAAAAATGAAAAAATAAAACAAAAAAGAAAATAATAAAATAAAAAATAAATAGAAAAATAAAACTCAAATAAATACTTATAGAAATATGAATGCACAATCTTTCAACAGCAGTATGAACTTTTCCGCATCGCCAGTTGGCTTGAATTGACCATTCAGTGTGCGACTTCACTTGAACACACTCAAATCAGCGCGCAATAATCGACCAGCCGTAGCAGCCTTCTAGGCGCATTGATCAACAGCGCCATCACCAACGCGCCATCGCGGTAATCTGTATGGACTTTTATTGATACCAATGAAAGGATTTGTTTGCTTGTGTTCTCTTGCACTGGCATACAGATGTGAGTATATTTGTATGCGATTTCATCTACTGATTCATGTGTGTGTGAGTGTGTTGGACATATGTGTGGGTAGGAGGCAATATTTTTCGCATTGCAGTCATTAAGGCAATGCCTTGCCAATAAATTACTTTTCACATACAAAAGCATTGCCTGAATGCAGCCATGATGCTGGGCTACTGCTGCTGCTCACTTTCCTCTGTTGCTTTTGTCATAAGTGGAATTGGCTTTTATTGCTGCAGCACTTGGCATGCAACACTGTCCCTTTAGCGGCAGCTCACACAAATAGAATTTATACTATCATATAAATACATACATACATACGTTTGTTCAGCCACACTAACGAAATATATTCAGCACATAATTTTCCTTCCGAGCCACCTTTTGGGTCGTTTAGGGGAGATGGAGTACAAATTATTTGTAAAACTCAACTTGAGCTAATGGAAGTGACGACCGGTATGTCGTTGCTGGTTAGTAAGCCAAACACCAAACACCAAACTTTTTCTCCAATTTGTGCTGTACTTCTCGCTGTTGTCCTACAAATGGAGGAAGTCTTACACGCGCTTCGGAATAGCAGGCTATTTTTATGAGAAACTTTTTAATGACAAAAATGCATTTGAAGGTTTGCTATCACCCGACGAGCGACGCCAGCTATTAGAGGAAACATTTTCTATAATTTGATGCTTACAGTAGGATTCGAGCCCTGAACCTTTCGGATTGAATATCTCATACCTATCTTACCTAGCAAGTGCGTTAAGCAAATATAAGAAATTTCTTCTCGAGTGAAAACTATTTAGTAAATGGAATTTCAATGTCATCCAAAAGTTTTCAACAAAAGCACACCAGCAACGGTAGCAGCAGCAGCGCAAGTAGATTAACATGCAACACCTCGAACTGTAAAGTTTTTAATCTCAACACACATACCTGCATTTTTTGTTGAAAGCTTGGCAATTCACTTGGCACAGTGCGATAACAAATTTCCTATATGTTTTTGGGTGTATGCGGTTTGCATTAGAAGGTGAAGTTTGCACCCTGTAGGAAAATCCGCTAGTGCTGAAATGGTTCAATTCAAGTGGATCTAGAACCATGAAAAGAGCGCTTACCTACTTTTTCATATATTAGCAGTTTCCGCTTTACATTTTGCGATAATTTGGAGCCAGTGTAAATTTAATTGATGAGTTATGTTATCCTCTAAGATCTGGTATCCCTTTCCGACAGCTGTGCACTACGAGGAGTATTAAAGTAGACAAACAATTTCTGTATGGAACTAAATTAGAGCCTTGTTGTTGTTGTAGCAGCATAAACAATCTCCATACATATACTGGGAATGCTGCTGAAGTGACAGTGCTTGACCGGATATAAGTCCGGGCCGTTCCGTTTACGTAGAACCTAGTATCGTGCGAACGACTGACTGCCTAGCTTGCGCTGCTGATGCTGTCGCAATCGTAGATGGTATTGAGCATTAACGTAATATGCTGAAGTTCGGGGAATCAATTCAGCGGAGAGGCAAAAAAAATAGAGTATTTTATATTAGGGTAGATGGGCCTTTGTGTGCTGCAATGACGTAACAAACCATGCGAAGTGGCGCTACCAACAAATTCACGAAGAGGAATGATAAAACCTAAGAGTCGGTGAAGACGAAGAAGTCGTCATATGAAGATGGTCGTCGTTGTGGTTAAAGCAGTAAAAAATTTAGTAAACTAGAAAAAAAACCAGCTCAACAATTACACTAAATAGATAAACGCATTGAAAAGGTTAGACGCTTAAGCTCAGCTACCCAGCATTCTCTCCGTCAAACACACCGACATGCAGAACAAAATTGATGATGGTTCTCAACATAGTTGAATGCGGGAGTAAAAATAAGTCACGAGAAAACGAAGGCCATGAAAATTCAGTCCACAAGTAGCCGCCCGTTCCTCTGAAATGGTGATCAAATTGCGATAGGGCGTAACTAGTCCTTATCGCCAGCATAAATAAAGCGAACAGCGCTCCGATCGATTTGGTCGTCGAGAATCCTCAGCGTACACACAAAATTGCGGATTTTCAAATCAAATGTACGGTGTATCAGTACTCTTGTATGGATCGGAAACCTAGCTCACAAACAACTGGATTGAAAACAAAATTCAAAGCTGTGTGAACAGATGTTTAGGCAGGATATTCAAGTTCTGGTGACTCAACATCATAAGTAACAAGGATTTATACGAGAGGTGCAAAATTCAGCCACTAGCCCACATGGTAAAACTGCGAAAATGGAGGTGAATTGCTCAATTGCTTCGCCAAGACGCAAATGAAATCTGTCGTCATGAACTGGATTGGAATCCAAGTTGACGGTGCAAAAATATCTTAGAGGAGAACGATCCAGAAGGAAGCTGAAACGTCAGGAAAAACTTGGAACGAAATCAAGCTTTTTGCAAAAAACAGAACCAGATGGATGTGTTTTACTACAGCCCTATGCTCCAGTGGGAGAAGCAGCAACCGATGATGATGATGATGATTGAAAAGATTAGGTTAGTTTGAGTCATAGTTCACTGTGGAGCAAACTTAGGCTCATATCCCATTGTTATGTTGTATGAGGAACTTGTCTTACCTGCCTAAAAGCATTTTTAACTTTTCGAAAACTTGAAAAGTTCACTGATTTACACAGTGCTGAGATCCTCCTTTTTAGTTGGTTGTCTACCTAATGGTGAATCTTCGTCTGGATAAATCAGAGCAGTGACACAGAAGGTGCGCAATTGTCTCTTCATGTAGACAGCTTCTGCAGAAATCATATGTCATATGTGCAGCAGAGATTCTGTGCGTTTAGCATTGAGGATCAGTCACAATTGTAGGACGATTTTGCAGGTGGGCTCGTTACGCCACCTTTCGTTCAGCATTCTTACAAATTTCTGAAAAATAAGTAGCTTACATGTTGGTACGGGTAGATTTACGCCATTTTCTATGATCTCTTTAGGAAGTTTGGTGCAATTCTTCTGTACATCGCAATGACCAGAGATCCGTCTTACATTTGAGCGAAATAACTCAGCCATCTCGTTAAGACATGTACGGCGTTTCAGAGCTCCCTTGCCCTTATCGCTTCTTTTGCTAAGGATTTTTACATAGCCTGGTTATAAATGAAAATATAGATAGCATTACCCACTATCGTATCATACTGTACCAGTGTCACACCTTAAAATTTGTGATCAAATCTATCTGAATGTTCCGCCACCAATGTATGCATGGATGGGTCGTCCTATCTTAAAACGTGCTGTGTCTACTCTCTTCCCTTAAAAGTAGGCGAAAGATCATAGTACACCATTCTGGAGAGCTCCGACTTGCTTTGAGAAACTGGACACAAAAACTGGCGAGCTCACTGGAACTGTACTTAAGCTATCGGTAACCAGCCGCATAACTGAGCTCTGGATAGGAGAGATTAGGTAATTATGCGAAGGGAGCACAACAAGGTAAGCGTTCAACCATGAACAAAGAAGCCAAAATACATGCGGTGCCCTTGTTAAAGTGTGCTCCGATTACGGGGACTTGCAGCGTGCTTATGGCCAAGTCGGAGTTTGTGAGAAGCTTCGTTTAACCCAGAACCAGCATTAACACAGATAACAATGTCAGCCTTGAAATCCGATAAGATTCTATCTCTTGCCCACAAGTGCTACTTTGGCCTAGGTAGGAAATTAAATAGAAAAGTCCTTTCTCGACGAACAAAACTAACTCTCTATAAGGCTCTCATCATGCCCCTTTTGACATATGACACAGAAGCTTTGACGATGACGGCATCCAATGAGGCGTACCTAGGAAACACTGAGAGAAAGATTATGCGTAGGATTTTCGGACCTTTACATGTTGGTGACGGCGACTATCGTAGGCGATGGAACAATGAGCAGTATGAGCTTTACACCGACGTAGACATAGCGCAGCGAACAAAGATCCAGCGGTTTTGTTGACTTAAATCATGTCATCCGACTGGATAAATCGCTCCGGCTCTGAAGGTATTCGATGCGGTAGCAGCTGGTGGTAGCTGAGGAAGCGGAAAACCTCCTCTGCGTTTGAAAGATGAGGCGGAGAAGGACTTGACTTCACTTGGTGGGACCAACTGGCGCTGGTTAGCATGGGAAAGAAACGACTAATGCGCTTTATTAAATTGGGCCAAAATCGCTTAAACGGTTATCGGCCCAATCAAGTCGAAGAAACAGCTAAGGAGCTTCCCGGCAGGGAAACTTTCTATATTTTAGTTGCAGCTGCAATACTGTGAACATACAAATACAGAAATTAACCTGCACAATGCGAAGCGGCAATGTGTGTTAAGCAAAAACGAAAAAGAAAAAAGTGAGTCAAGTCGAGAGATCAGCAAAAGGCAAAGGTAGAGGAAATACGTAGACGCACCACACCGGTGGCACCAGTGCCATAAAATGAATTGGAGTTGTATTTAATGAAATGAGTAGAGTAGTGCAAAACGGTTTGTAGGCCAACTGGTAATGGTTTTTGCAGCTGAGGCTATTGCCGTGGAGGCAAAGCTTAGGGCCAATTCGCTAGCCATTTGCTTACATTTCAATGCTTGCTTTTCATTTGCTCTGCTGTTTGGTCAGTCGGTTGGCAACATTTGTTTTTAAGTGCCACCACGACGCATACCTAAACTTTGTTGCAAGTACAAATAACAGACAATACACAATTCGAATGCTATCCATTTAACAGCACTTGTGTGTGTGTGCCTGTGTGCCTGAAAGTTTGTTTTCACAGCAAATATACCATATAAGCGTGCGTATTGTTGTTGTTGTTGCCCTTTCGTTTTGTGTGCAACAGACGTCAGTGCAACGTTTATGTAGTGTAAAACAACCTGCAGCAAGCCAAATACCAAAAAACAACATCGACAAGCGTGTTAAGCAGAAAAACGCCTGCCAACGTTACGCTTAGAGAACAGAATTGGGGGGAAAAATGCAACAACTGAATTAGAAATTCTCCAAGGCTTAGACGGTTGCAAGCAGCTACTTCGCTGATGCTGCTGCAAATAGTTTGCATGGGCGAGCAGAAATGCAAGATCATCAAAACGGATTTGCCAGTCCAAATAAACGAAATGCAAAAATATTTGCACTGCATTAGCATATTTTTGCAACTTATGCTTGCAACTTGGCAATGTTGCCACACATAGGAGTAATTTCTTTTTACTTAAATTCGTTAACTTTTTTGATTTATTCACCATTTCAAATTCGCTTCGAATTCCTGAAGATATTTGCATTTCAGTAAACAGTTTCTCGTCTCGACTAAGCACAGCAAATAATTTCTTGCAACTTGAAGTCCTTTTGGCATTTCTAGCACTGGAATGATTTTTGTACATCATATCTAGATTATAGAGGGTCTTTCAAAAGTGACGCGTAGATGTCAGCAGTGAGGCGAGCTTTTTGGTATGCCATCCTTGATATTTGTCAAGTAGACAGATGCACACTTTTTCACGATAGAACGACATTTACAATGTACAAAAGTTCAAAAATCTTTCGCATACTTTTTCTCTCAAACACTTCGAGAGGCGCCTGATCGGCCTCAATTGCCTACTTAGTCCAAAGTAGCACTTGTTGGCAAGAGAGAGTCAACGTTGAATTTCAAGGCTCACATTGTTATCGGTTTTAGTGCTGGTTCCTAGACAAACGAAGACTCTTACAACCTCGAAATCATAACAGTGATGTGGGTGCCTATACGCGAGTGTGCCGACCCTTTGTTTGGTGACAGGAGGTACTTCGTTTTGTCCTAGTTCAACATCAGAGTCATTCGCTTTGCTTGCCAACAATTGTACTTGTACCTATCCAACATCAGGTTAAAGAAGTCACACAACAGCGAGTCACTTTGTCTGGTGACAAATTTTGCATAGCCGTATTAGTTTCAAAACATCGCGACATATAGGTAACTCCTGTTTGTACTGTCGAATGCAGCTTCGAAGCCGACGAAAAGATGGTGTGTGCCGCGGTCGCCCCTCGGCAGGCAATGGGAAACCTCCGAGTGTATTTCTGCCATGAAAAAGCTTCTCATAAAAATATCTGCCGTTCGGAGTCGGCTTAAAACTGTAGGTCCCTCCATTTGTGGAGCAACATCAAGACGCACACCACAAATAGGAGGAGGAGCTCGGCCAAACACCTAACAGAAGTGTATGCGCCAATTATTTATTTTTATTTATTTTTATTATTGCATTCGCCATGACCATTAACAAATCACATCACGCAATTGAAAGGTATGAAATGACGCTGTCATCGATAGGGACGTATTGAAGTTCGATAATCGAACATAGAGTCAATATTGCGGATTTATAACCTATTCCATAATCACGTTTGCATTGTTATTTGTTTATCATCTCATGATGAAAAGATTTTTAGTGGCAAGAACACCCTTTGCTAAGAATAGCGAAAATGAAGAAAATGCAGAATTATCTGCTGAAACGACTGCGAAGAAACTTCGTTGTGAAGCATCAGGCAGTGAAAATACAGTCGAAGAAAATTCTCTCGATGAAAGTGGAGAGAGTGTTGAACAATGCATCCCTAAAGAAGTTATAGATAAAAATGACATCGGAAATTTTGTCGACACACGTTTGAATGATCCCCAAAGTTTTGTTATAAACGGCTGGAAGACAAAGTAGCTGATAAATTCATCAAAACAGTCGAGTTTTACCAGGAATTTCCCACTGCGGAGCCACATGCTGTTCTTGTCGAATTAAAAGTGTGGAAGAGATATTTAATTCGTAAAGGCGATATCAAACCTGGAAACTCATGCAAACCTGGATGCACTTGATCATTGTCCAGAAGAAAATTTTCCGAATATCAATGTGTTGCTAAGGATATTAGCTACTTTACCAGAATCAACATCTATTGCGGAACGCACTTTCTCTAGTTTGAAACGGATAAAGACGATTTTGACACGACAAAAGAAGTAAGTTTCTTTAAGATCTTAATCTTTTCTCTAAGATCTATAAATTTTATTACAAAATTAGACATTTATTTTTGTCTATTTTTTTTATTGTAGGATCGCTTGAACGGATTGACTGCTCTAGCTATTCATCATGATATTCCAATCACAGCTGATGAAGTCATAGATGAGTTATCGAAAAAATCCCGAAAACTTAATTTTCTTCTTTAATTGATGCAAGAATTTTTTGCATATTGAGGGCATCCAAGTGAAAAAATTTATCCGTAAATTTTTGTTTGTTTATATAGAGTATGGTAAGTGATTCCCATGATTATGGAAAAAGAAAACCGATAAAAATATATTAAATGTAAAAAAAAGATATTGTCAAATAATATCCCCCCCCCCCCCCCCGCCCCATCACAAAAAGCTATCTACGCCACTGGTTGCAATCATATCGAAGTGTTGCTCGATTCAAATCAGCACTTGAGAATTCTCTTCTTGTGCGTCGAAAATGATGTACTTGTTGATCACTGTTATTCGCTCGATGATTTCGCATTGCCAACCGAGCCGTTTCACGGGCTGCCTCGCTTTGGTTTTGTGATTGAGAAGTACGAAGTGAAACCATACTAACGCGGCGCTCTTCACGGGCAATTCCTTGTGCTTCTTCATTTCATTCGCAATGTTTCGTATCCTTCTTGCATTACGGCTTTCTCGGGAAAGATTCGATGGTCTTGGTCGCGGCATTGATAATGATGATTCAAATAGAATACAAATTACTGTGATTATATATGTATTTCTGACAAAATTTATATTATCAAATTTTCTACTTAACCATAGACAATGGACCTGCCGAAGGTCTAAGTGTGTCTTGCGACAACCACTCTACCTAACCATAGACAAAATACCGTTTAGTTGTCATTTGCGTTTTGTTATTCCATACCAGATGCGTTTTTGTTATACCACATTTTATAGTGGCTTCACGGAAACGCGTTCGAATGGTTATAAGCTATCTCTCCACCAATTTTCAGCCCAATCGGTTAAGCTGTTCTCGAGTTATAAATAGTGTAACTAACATGACTTTCTTTTATATATATCGATTTTTTATAAAAGTATAACTAATTATATGTGGCGAACCCACAAATTATTAATTTTGTTATGGCAACGCCGTGCTACTGGTATGAGCTATGGCAAGGCCGTGCTACTGGCATAAGCTGGCAACGCCGTGCTACTGGCTGGAACCGCCATTTTGACTTACTTTTTTTTCAATGTACTTTTTCTTATTGGATCGAGCGCGTGTTAATAAAGCGTAAATTTGATATTCTTGTCAATAAAACACTATTAAATCCAAATTGGTGACCCCGAACGTTTTAAAAAAGCTATCGTACAAATTTTTGTACATTATATTGAATTTTCGCCGTTTACTTGGAATTGCTGCCGCTCGTTTGCAAGTGCGCACATCGAAAATCCACATAACCACACTTTTCGTGGCACTTTGTGGAAAATTTTGCACACCATGTGTCTGAACGACAGCGTGGCAATTAGCAATAGCGGCGCGGATGCTGCGCACAACGAAAATTATACCACAGCATCAAGAAACCCCCAGGGTAATAGCGGTCCGGATGCTGTGCTTACCGAGAATTACAGCACAGTACCACGAATTCCACTGCCGCAAATGAGTGAAGAGAACATTGAGGCCTACTTTTACGCCTTAGAATTCTGGTTTCAAGCTTCGCTCATATATTCGGACTCCAGAAAATTCCATATCGTTTTAGCAAACCTTTCGCCGCCTAAACTACTTGAGCTTAGGTCGATCATCGAGACAGCGCCGGCAACCGGAAAATATCGGTACATTAAGCAGAAGGTAACTGATCATGTCACTGATAGCCAGCAACGGCGCCTGGAGAAGGTGCTCAAAGACATGCCGCTTGGCGACCGTAAACCAAGCGAACTTTTCAGTGAGATGAAGCGCGTTGCTGGCACCACGCTCAACGACATCCTATTGCACTACTTGTGGGTAACGCGTCTTCCACCGTATGTACAAGCAGCTGTAATAGTAGCAAAAGTGCCTCTCGACGAAAAAGCTAAAATTGCTGATTCCATCGTGGAATCCATTGATTGGCAAAACGGTCATGTGGATGTTGTGTCTACACACAACGAAATTTCTAACCTCAAAAGCGAGATCGCAGAATTAACTCGAAGCATGCAAAAACACTTAGCCTTGAAGGACCGTCCTCTTCGATCAAGGTCACCTTCTCGAGCAAGGAGCGTACGGCGCGACAACCGACATGCGACTTCGGGACTTTATTGTTGGTATCATCGGACATTTGCCGACAGAGCAACGAAGTGTCGCGAGCCATGTGCGTTTTCCCAGAAGCAATCGTCTCAATAATGCTGCTCAGCTGCAGCGATTTCAGGTACCAGCAAACAACCTGAGATCGTTAAAAATTACCGGCTTCGTATCTTTGACTCTTCGTCGAAAATTAATTTTCTTATTGATACGGGCGCTGATGTGTCAGTAATACCGTCACATACGAGGGCAGCTAGAGCTAATTCAACCGGGTTAAAATTGTTTGCCGCGAATGGTTCACCTATTAGAGTGTATGGTGAAGTCATTTTAAAATTAAATTTAAATTTACGCCGCGAATTCGTTTGGAATTTTTTGATTGCCGACGTTTCTCATGCTATCATCGGCGCTGATTTTTTAAGTAATTTTGGAAAAGCGGAAATGCTTACGAGATAGTAAAACCGAATTAAAATCTGTTTGCGCAATTCATATGACACCTTCGGTGAGTGTAAAAACTGTCAACGCGGAATCAGATTTCGCTGACATTCTGCAAGAATTTGTTGATATCACCCGGCCGCTGCCAATGGGTACAACGACGAATTCCAATGTAGTTCATCGAATTATAACGCAAGCTCAGCCTGTCTTTTCGCGCCCACGACGACTTTCGCCCGAAAAATTAGCAGCTGCCCGCGCTGAATTCGACTCACTTTTGAAATTGGGAATCTGCCGGCCATCAAGCAGCAGTTGGGCGAGTCCGCTACATATGGTGCGCAAAGCTGACGGATCGTGGAGACCCTGCGGGGATTATCGATCGCTCAATGCGCAAACCGTGCCGGATCGTTACCCACTCCCGTTTCTGCAGGATTTCGCAAATGTCTTGGCAGGCAACACAATTTTTTCGAAAATTGATTTGCAGAAGGCGTTCCATCAAGTCCCTGTACATCCCGACGACGTCTGTAAAACGGCCATCACTACGCCCTTCGGGCTATACGAATTCACAAAGATGACTTTCGGTCTACGAAATGCAGCCCAGACGTTTCAACTGGGTTTTTTCTCGAGGAGATTCACGAAGGCGGAGACGCGATACAGCACATACGACCGTGAGCTGACAGCTTTGTACATGTCACTACGTCATTTTCGCTACATGGTAGAAGGCAGAATGTGCCACATCTACACCGACCACAAGCCGTTGGTGTACGCATTTCATCAGCGTCTGGATAAGGCATCGGACCGGCAAGTAAGACAGCTCGACTTCATTTCACAAATAACGACAGATATTCGTCACGTTGAGGGTGAAAATAACGCCGCCGCTGATTTGATGTCGCGAATTAATTCGATCGACTACTCACCAATTGACTATAACCGTCTAGCTGAAGACCAGATTACGGATGATGAGCTTCTGTCCCTGCTGTCAGGTAATAAGACTCATTCTCTTAAACTAACGGAATTTGCTGTCCCTTCTAGGTTGCGGAAAGTATACTGCGATTCGTCCACCAACAAAATACGTCCATTTAACACAAGCAAGTTCAGATCAAACGTTTTACATGCTATACACGATTTGGCACATCCAGGCATAAGAGCTACGGCACGTCTTATGTCTGAACGTTTCGTGTGGCCTTCCATCCAGCGCGACAGCAGACAATTTGCCAGAAATTGCATTCAGTGTCAACGATCGAAGGTTATTCGTCACAACAGAGCAGCACTACAACGCATTACAACACCAACACAACGTTTTTCACATTTGCACATCGATATTGTTGGACCCTTTCCTCTATCCAATGGCAATCGTTATTGCCTTACGATAATCGACAGATTCACGAGGTGGCCAGAAGCCATTCCCATGCCTGACATCTCAGCACCGACGGTGACAAAAGCCTTGCTAAACGTATGGATCTCGCGCTTTGGTATTCCTGGGAATATAACATCTGACTTGGCTAGACAGTTTGAAAGCGCTCTTTTTCAAGAACTTCTAAAATGCCTTGGAGTTAACCACCTGCGAACAACGCCATACCATCCTCAAGCAAACGGTATGGTTGAGAGATGGCACCGTACTCTGAAATCAGCTATTTTATGCCATAATCATGAGAGATGGACGGCGTACCTGCCCTTAATCTTGCTAGGATTACGATCAGTTTTCAAGGATGACATAGAGGCTACCACTGCCGAGCTTGTTTACGGAACTACACTTCGGCTACCTTCGGAATTTTGGGTAGACAGCAAACCTTCGAATAACGAACACGAGATGCTGTCTGAGCTTCGCCTAGTCATGCAGAATTTGAAACCTGTTGACTCCGCATGGCACTCCACACCCAAAGTCTTCATCCATCCATCACTGAAGTCCTGCGAGCAAGTCTTTATCAGAGATGATTCAATTCGACCATCACTTTCATCGCCGTACAAGGGCCCCTATAAAGTCCTGCGTCGAACGCCGAAATATTACACAATTCAAATAGGGAGCAAACACGTCAAAACTACCATCGATCGTCTTAAGCCTGCTTTTGTTGCTGCGATGCTTCTAAGGGGGGAGTAATGTGGCGAACCCACAAATTATTAATTTTGTTATGGCAACGCCGTGCTACTGGTATGAGCTATGGCAACGCCGTGCTACTGGCATGAGCTGGCAACGCCGTGCTACTGGCTGGAACCGCCATTTTGACTTACTTTTTTTTCAATGTACTTTTTCTTATTGGATCGAGCGCGTTTTAATAAAGCGTAAATTTGATATTCTTGTCAATAAAACACTATTAAATCCAAATATACATTCTCATTATACGATAAACAGTTATATAAATCGTTTTTCCGAACTATGTGCAAAAATTATAAAAATGCTTTTAAATTATATCATAAAAAAATAATACCCAAGAATTGTGGTAATCTGGATAACAAGATCGTAATAGGCCAACTATATAGTATCTGGGAGATTTCGTTACCTTCCGGCTTTCACAATAGTATCACAATGGAGGCTCAGTGAAGGTCTAAGTGGGACTCTCCACACCCTCATTAAAAGTGGAAACTACCATAACCTCATCCAATCTTGCCCCCAGTAGATGAAAATGGAGGAGGTGCTACTGTCAATGGACATCGCTATGGACAACTGTTGAAGATCGTTTGTGGCCTGAGCTTGAAGAAATAGACAGACGATCAGTGTTTTCAACAGGATGGCGCCTCAAATCACACAACATGGGAAAATATTGCATAATTGCACTCTAAGTTTCCAGGTCTAGACTACTTTTTGTGAGTTTTTCGAAGCGTAAAGTCTATGCGAACAACGTTTCCAGTGTTGAAGCACAACATTCCGATCAGGACTGCAGAGCTCAATGCGATAACTTGTGAGCGAGTCCTTGAAAATTTTAATGCTCATATAACAGCCTGTAGATGGGCTCATGGTGGACATTTAGATGATGTTATTTTTCGCATATAATTCTTAAAGTGTTTTTTTTTGCAGAGAAACCTCAAAGAATCTATTTTCTACATGTTTTATTTTAATACACCGTCTAGGCGCGCCTTCTCAACGACCCTTTCGTTTACATTTATGTTTGTTTTGAAGACCGGCAAAAATCAATTTTACATTCGCCGTCATTTCGGTAGAAGTTTGTTTTTTGCATATGGGTTTGTGCTTGTGTAAAAGTATATATAAATAAAATAAAATAACGCAGTGTAACGCCAAAATAAGCAAACACTTTCCCGCATTTAATTAAAAGATAACAACAACATATCCATTTTTTGTTTACGGTTAAGAACGTGTACATAGGCGCATTCCGCATCACATCTCAACAGCGGAAGCTCACGCATTTTAAATCAAAGCCTGCAGCTAATTCGCCAACATTTTGCAAATGAATCACACTTCAGCAAAAAAGAAATTGTGAGAAATCAACGCGATTTTTGAGCGACTTAATATTTGCACCAAAAATTCAATGGTTTATAGGATAATCGGAATTTTTCTAAAGACTTTTGTTAGAAAATAAGCTAAATATTTATACAAAAATAATAAGCATTAAAAAAAGGGAAATATCATCAAAGAGTTGATGTGCTAGTATTTGGTCGCTTGATGTAGTTATTTAGGGTTCAGTTTCTTTCATTCATTCATGTCACATACATCACAGTTTGACATCGTTTAAGGCTACCACTGTGAATCTTCTTGTGCCGCGACCTGACGAGTATGTAGCATACGAGTCCTCGATCTTCGCTAGAGCAGAATTTTGCAATGGTTTTGTTGGTTTCGTTGTGCGTATTTGAATATAACCAGAAAAATTAAAAGATTCCAATATGAAATTTTCAGTGATTACTGCGCATAATCTCAGCTATTAATGGAAAAATAAGACAAAAATCTAAGGGGGAGTGTTTTTTAAAACTGATAAAACAAATTTTTCTCAAAAACTTTGAACAGAAAAATAAAAAAATTTATCAAAAACTTATTTTTTAGAATTAAAAAAACTAATACTAAAAATTCTTTCCAGAGGTTTTTTATTTCACAATAGAAACAAAGTGTTCTAAAAAAATGTGAACAAAAAACTCAAAAATGTGAACAAAAGAACTCAAAAACTTTGAACAAAAAATAAAAAAATTTACTAAAAAGTGTTTTTTTTAGAATTGAAAAAACTAAAATTAAAAACTTTATCCAGGAAGGTTTTTTTTGAAATAGAAAAAAAGTTTTCTCATAAATTGTGAATAAAAAAAATTGTAAATTTAATTTTTTCCGAAAAATTTAATTTTTTCCGAAAATTTTTTTCAAACCAAAAAAAAAAAACAAATTTTTCACAAATGTGAACAAAAAAATTCAAACACTTTGAACAAAAAATAAAAAAAAATCATAAATATTGTCTTTCAAGGCAAACAAGATTTTTTTTCTTCTCAAAAATTGTTAACCAACAAATAGTTTTTCTCCAAAAACGTATTTTTCAAAGTGAGAAAAAAGTTTTTCTCAAAAATTTCGAACAAGAAAAATAAAAAAAAATTCCAAAAAATGGTCTTTCAAAGCAGACAAACAAATATTTCCTTGAACATTTTTTAACAAAAAATTTTAATTTGTCCAAAAAAGTGTTTTCAAAATTGACAAAAATTGTTTTCAAAAATTATGAACAAAAAATTATTTTTTCAAAACTTGCAACAAAATTTTTTTCAAAACTTACAAAAAAATTTTTTTTCAAAATTTACAAAAAAAAATTTTTTCTCATAAACTTTGAACAAAACAATAAAAAAATTTTCCAAAAAGTGGCTTTTAAATCAGACAAAAAAAATTTTTTTTTTAATTTTGAATAAAAAATAAAAAAAGTTTCCTAAAAAGCGTTTTACAAAGCAGACAAAAACTTTTTTTTTTATAAAAATTGTGAAGAAACAAATAAAGTTTTTTCCGAAAAACTGTTTGCCAACTGACAAAAATTTTTTTATTCTCTAAAATTTTAAACGAAAAAATTAAAACATTTCTCAAGCACTTTAAACAAAGAAACAAAATATATTTTCCAAAAGAAGAACTTTTCAAAACTGAACAGAATACTCTTTTTCAAACATTTAACAAAGAAATAACAAAATTTCCAAAAAAGTGTTTTTCAAAACTGACAAAGAATTCTTTTTTTTCAAAAATTTTGAACAAACAAATAACAAAATTTCCAAAAACGTGTCTTTCAAACTGACAAAAACATTTTTTTTCTCAAAAATTTTGAACAAAAACAAACAAAACTGATGTAACTGATGAAAAATGTTTCCCTCATAAATTTTTTCCAAAAAATAAATAAAACAATTCAAAATTATTTTTTTCAAAAAAAATCAAACATTTTGAACACACAAATTTTCAAAAGTATTATTATTATTATTCCAAATAAAAAAAAAAATAAAAGTGTAATAAAAATATTAAATAGAACCTAAGAATTTGAAAAACCTGTACCAAAATCAAAAAAAAAAAGGAAACAAAATTTTTGTCTCAAAAATTTTTAACAAAAACAGAAAAAACAAGTTCAAAGGCAAATATAATAAATTCAATTTTCTCGAAAATTGTGAAGAAAAAAATAATTTTTTTTCCAAAAAAATGTTTTCAAAATTGACAAAACAAAAATTATGTTTAACTAAAAGTAAAACTTTTCCAAAAATTTTTTTAAAGTATATTTGCTTTCAAAAATCAAAAACAAAATTATAAAAATGTTAAAAATAACTGAAGATATACCTTTAAACAACTCACACAAAAATGTTCGAGTTTCGATAAATCCAAAAATTATTAACTTTTTTCAAACATTCTCTGTTTATTTCTCATTATACGGATAGTTGCAAACAACCAGAGAAAAAGGAAACAATCTTCTGCTTCCTCTGTGAATGCCCTACCCTATGGAAGGACAGAATGTTAACCCTGGGCAGGCTGCTGTTCGAGAGTCTCGAACAACTGTCTGGCTTAGATGTCAACAACCTGATGAGGTTCTTAAACCACACAGACTGGATATAGCCATGCCGTAAATAACTGGTAAACAAGTTGGTAACGAGGATGTGCCAACAAAATGGTGCTTCCGCTAGTTGGATTCTGGAAGAATCACCACAAAAATCAACCAACCAACCAATCATTGTACTGAAGTCTACAAATGAACCAATTTTCAGAAAAATATACAACAATATCTAAAATACATGGAGGACTTGGCAATGGACTCGCTCATGTGTACTCTTATTTCGCATAACCTATTGCAAAATTACTGTGACTCCGGAAGAAAAAATTTTATTTATTAATTTTTTTTTCACTTTGAAATTTTCAAGCAAAGCTAAAATATGTTCTTCTTTCAAATGTTTAAGAAATTAATGAATTACTTAAACATCATTTTTAAGAAGAAATTTTTTCTCCTATACATTCCACCTGGATCTCCAAATGTTGGCACTCCGGTATTTTTTTCGCATATCACCTCACCTGTGGCGACTACAAAGAACTCACTTGTGTGTGGCTTAGTAGTTTCTATTTTGAAACTTATATTAATATTTTCATAGCAACATAAGGTAAAGCACAAAAACATCTAACCACACCATGAAAAAGACGAAACGACAAAGAGACATTCAAAGCGATAAGCGCATAATCTATAATACTTGAATCGGAGGCAAAGAGGTAAGAGGACATGGGGTTGAAGAAAAACCCACTTAAACTGCTTTCTTCGTGAAAGTTGAGAAATCAGTTAGCAAAACCTTTTACTTAAGAGACAAAAGAAAAAGTGAACACTGCATTGCCGATATGAGGAATTAAAGTAAAAAGCCATTGCAACGCCTGTTGAGTATGTCTATGTATGTGTGTATATGCGATACATGTCATGGTATGCCTCTAAATATGGTCACCATATCGAACATTTTATGCAAATTTCGTAACTGAACTTAGTCGTGCAGATATGGAAATGCACGCACATATGCACGTATACACCTACATATAAGTCTAGAAGCACTCAAACTTCTGCTGAAAAAGTATCCGAGCCCTACGATTTAAATGAACCGCACTTGGGATAAATATACAAATAGGTGGATAGGACGAAAGAGATAGTGCTACCTAAAAGAGTATTTTGCATACCATTAAACGTCCCTAACATTGATGCAGCAACAGATCTTCAATCTCCCTCATGAATATAAAATCGTCCTTGGCAGACGAATTTCTAACACTTTAATGTTCGATTATATATGAGTTTAAAATATTGCATCACAGATGCATATTTATACAAAATATGCTCGGACTTCTCATCATTCTCAAATCCTCAAGCTTGAGGCAGCAAACTGTCTCAGTAGAAAAACCTTTTCGGTGCATGTGAAAGCACAAAGGATTGTGGCCGGTTAGTTTTTCAGTAAGAAACCTAATATTTGCCCGGTCTAACGATTGAATTCCAATTCTGATGAGCGGATATGAGATTGCTCTACTCTTCTCCAAAACAAATTCCACTTGGCTATTTAATGACACAAGTTCCAAAAAGATGTTTGCTGATCCTCCTCTTGGCAGTTTTTATTTTCGCATTTGATGCCGCAGTGGCTAGGTAAACGTGCTTGGGATACTGTCAAGATAATTTTTTCTGTTGGGTGGCACTTCTGTCAGTTGTTTAAATATTAGTTTTGATAGAGTCTAGATACACACTCTAATAGCTTTGTAAACAAGTCACTGCTTGAGGTATTTTATGAATTTCGTTATGTCGAATACCAATTAGTTGAAAAAATGCTTGGAACCAAAATGTTATCGGAGGTATCAATTAAGCTGGATTAGTTTATACGCCTGCTTCTTGACCAGTGAGGCTCATTGTAGTGCGCAGGTAAGACTTTCATGGTCCTCTCTCACGATATTCTTAAAGCGACCCGATTTTTGAGCAAATCCTAAAAATCGCCTGAAACGAAATTTTCTGTTAAATGTCCAGACGCGCGAAAAAAGGATTGCCAAGAAACTGAAGATATTTTACAAACTGCGTGGAATTCGCACAGAAAGTGTTGAACGCAGTCTCCCTCTTAACAATCGTATTTACATGGCTCTGAATATAACCAATAGCTCAGTGTCCGGATTGTATTTTATATTCGTTTATGAAAGCCTCAGTTCTGTAAGTTCTTCGTCCATCGAGTGTTGGCGAAATTGCATCTTCAGATGCCTGTACTGATCCAATCAGTATTAGTAGATGCTCTAGTCTTCTCATTGACTTGTGAAAAAAGGAAACCCAGTGCATTTTTTATTATTAGACTCGATTATACAAATTCCCAAATATCAGCCATCGTTACCCTTGACTAGGTATAGGTCGTTGAGACAAATTAGCCGCCCGTTGAATTGCTTATGGGGAGTGGGCATACTAAGCATAGAGGAAGTGTTAGTTGAGCTTCTGGGTGAGCAAATCGACAGCTTTATTTCACTAAGTTTGATGTGGTACGCTTAATCACCTCTTGATAATTTACTGAGTCATGACTCGAGTCCCTCTTGTGAAAAGACGCTGTTACAAGGAAGAGCTTAATATAAATCACTTGATGAGTCTGGTAGTATGAACGCATTGTATGTTGCCATTTGTTAAAAGTAGTGATTTACTCGATAAATTAAATGAGGCCAGTAGTAAATTTAGGGCAACTCTCTTAAACAACAACATTTCTCCAACCGAACTGTTGTGAATCATAGTATAGTGGTTTATTTACCGGCTCACACGTCTAATTTCTGTACGCTACTATTCAGCTGACCTTCAAAACTCCGGGTAAAAAACACCAACTGATGTAAAAAGTTTCTTCTGTTAGCGATTGGCCCTTGGCTCACAATGGAAAGTCTCCGAGTGCATTACTGTGCAGATAAGTTCTACTAATAAAGATCCATCTGCCGTTCGGAGATATCATACAATTGTTAGCCCCTCTATTTGTGGAACACCACTGAGACGCATACTACAAATAGGAGGAGGAGCTCGGCTAAACACGCAACAAAAGGGTGTAAGCGCCTGGAATAAGCGCTCATATTCTAAGACGAATTATATGATGATATGCAAACAAAATAAGTCAACATCTGACAAACTGAAAACGTGAAATCTCTTACCTACTTAGGCTGCAAGCTGAGTAGGGACTATTTAACAAGCCTCACCGCCGAAGAGAGAATTCAAGCAGCTAACAGATCGTATGCGTCACTAGTCAAACTCTTCAAATCGAAACTACTAAACAGACAATGCAAATTGATTTTGTACAAGACCATCATTAGACCAGTCTTATGATATGGAGCTAAATTGTGGACGCTAATTCAAGCAGATAAAGCAAAATTGCAAGCCCTCGAACGAAAAATACTCAGAAAATTTTTTATGGAAGTCAAATATCACGGCAAGTGGCGTATAAAGTGGAACGACGAGATAGACCAGCTTGTAAATGGCGAAAATATTATAAGTTTCATCAACGCGCCCCGGTCAAGATGGCTGGGTCATATAACAAGAATGGACGGTACGAGGACGCAGAAAAAACTGTAGAAGCCTTGGTGTTCAAAACTAGAGCAAGAGAAAGACCGAGAACAAGATGGGCTGACGACCTAGAGGAGGACATCAATAAACTTGTGATAAGGAATTGGCAAAAAGTCGCAAGCGGACGAAGTTTACAAATAACTGTATTGGCAACAGATGATGATGATACTCACCTGACATACCCCACGTGTGAATTTTTGATCTTTCAACGGCCCCAGTTAGAAGAATTTGTATAAGGAACTGAAAGGTTGGTTCTTCATGATTGGAAGATAACTTTAAACTTTACGTATAATGGCTACTGTAGAGATTTCTTAGGTTAGGTTGGTTGTCTAAGACAAAGTACTCGGGAGCCGTAAGACCCATTGTGATATCTGCATTTGATTTCCATCCCCTAACTAAGTTGCTTAAACTTCTTAGAGCTTTTTAAGAAGGTAACTAGTCCCTCCAGTGAGATATTTTGTAAATTTCCCAGTCCTCAAAGAAATAATCGCTAAGCTATTTGGTACGGTTTCTTTAAGCGCAGAACAATCACTGAGGAAGCGTTGTACCTAATCAATTTCTTCTTCATCTCTACAACTCCTACAGAAATCATTGCGAGGCATATCCATTCTACTGGCTAGGATGCCAATAGTGCAGTGACTCGTTATAATACCTGTGAGAACGCTGGTAGTTGATCTATTGAATCCAATCAGACATTTTGTCCTTTTAAAATTCAGTTTTGGCCCGAGCGCTTTGGAGACCCTGCAGTTAGTAGTCAGAGACCATCTTCTACTAGTTTTCGCGATTAAACTTAAGTCCATCGCAGTGTACAGTTCGTTTAGAGGAATGCTTATGTCCTCTACCACTCAAGCTCAAAGTCTTTCCCTACATACTCATTCGCTCTTTTATTTCCCTCCAAGTCAGAGAAGCCGGAGAACCAGCAGAGCGTGAAATAGAGATTACTTTGAAGGCAGTAAAATAATTTTCGTGTTATTGACAAATTTCGGGTACTTTTTGAACAGAACCTCAATTATGTATACGAAAATACTAATATAGGTATATACTAATAAATATGTGTCCATATATACACAAGTAACGTAAGTGTATGCACCTTTTTGTGCGCTGCACAGACGCGCCTCTAAGCAATGATGTGAGCTCACGTGCCAAGTATAGGTGTTTATGTAAAATAAATGCAGACACATACATACGTACATACCCACTCATACGTATTTAAATATGCATTACTGTACATAAAGTTGGAGACTTTAGCAAGTCCCTTGAGGCTGTTATTCGCAGCTATTTAAGGTGAGCACGCGTGCGTGTGTTTAGGCTGGCGGCGCTGGACACAAAACGGCATAGCATAAATCTTCGCCTAAGGTGACAACGCCTCAGCGGACAACCGAACGGACGGGCGGGCAGACGCATATGTGTGTGTGTGTATTTTGCTCTGTGTTCACAATTGCAGGATAATAAATTGCAAGTGTCCTGAAATAAATATTCCCTACGAAATGTTAGGCTGCAGAAAGGACAAAACACAGCACACGTGATAAAGAGGCATGCAAAGAGGTGTGGCGGCGGCGACGAATGACATTTGCTGCTGTTGCTGATAAGAATCTTTTACAATTTCGCACATGACCAAGGCATTAGATTATAAAGCTGGTATAAAATAAACGATGACATATAGGCAAAGCTAACTGCCGACACACACACATACACACACACTCGTACATGTATGACCAGGCGAGTGTCGTGAAATAAGCAAAAAGTTAGATGAAGCGAAGGAAGGCAATGCAAAAGTTGCAGCCAGTCGAGGCAAATCAGTTTTTATGCGGAGTAATGGTTGTAGTAAATTTAAATAGCCGTTTGTCTGCATACGATATATGTCTGTATGTATTTGTGTGTGTGTGTGTGTCAAAATGTGTTTATTTCTACCCTTCACATATGTATGCGTACATAATTTTTCACAATACACTCGAGTGGGTGATTGTTCGCCTGCTCACCACTTTGCAATCGGCTGCTCGTCGCTAAATGTCTTCTTCTCTCCACTAACTGACCAATTTTTACTATCGTTGCTTTGCTGTAGGAAATACCTGTCGAAAAACGTACACACATAAAATTAGTATGCAGCTAAGAAAATAAGTCGCTGCAGTCGGGCAGTAATGTGTAACTGATAAGGAATTTTAAATTAGTGAGGAAATACTCGTACACTCGGTTAGTGGAAAGGAAAGGGCATAAAATGTCTTTTAAAGAGTTAAGGAATTATAAATTGAAACATTTGCTTTTGATTGCGTTAGGCTAAGTTGGCAATCGCCGTAGCCGAGTGGATTTTTGCGAGCTTCGATGCGTACAGTGGGCGTGAAACCTAAAATAATAGAAGACACTATCCTAAAAGCGGTAGCCCTTTTGTCTGCAGCCATTGCCTCCAAGTGAACTCTACCAAGAAGAAGCATCTTAGAAAATCCATCTCTCATTCGGAGGCGGCTTGAAGCTCTAGGAACAATATCTGCCACGGCCTAGTGTCTATCAAAGTTTTTGCATGCCAATTACTGAGCATTAACAACAGAAGCTTGGACGATGATAATGACAATATCCGATGAGGCGTCCCTTAGAGCGATTCTGCGGAAGATTTTTGAACCTTTGCACGTTGACGATGGCTATCCTGTATGAGCTGTTTGAGCTTTACGACGACGTAGATACAGTGCAGAAATAAAGATCCAGCGACTTCGTTGGCTCGGCCAAGTCGACCGAATGGATACAAAGGGTCCGGCTCTGAAAGCATTCGAAGCGATACCAGCGAAAGATGAAAGACTTCTCTGGCTTGGAAGGATTAGGTGGAGAAGGACTTGGCTTCACTTGGTGTGTGCAACTGGTGCCGGTTGGCATGAGCAAGAAAAGACTGGTGTCGGTTGGCATGAGCAAGAAAAGGCTGGCGCGCTGTGTTAAACTCGGCTAAAATCGAGTAAGTGGTTATCGCGCCAATCAAGAAGACGAGGACATAATTATTTAGGTTATTTCTCATTGTTTTATTTATTTATGAATAAAAAAGTAAAACATTGATAGAATAATGCGATTGAATAGACTCAGTTGGTAGTCCAACATAAAGAAGGGCGTAATTTATATAGTCCAAAAAAAATAATTGAAAAAAAGTAAGGAAAATGAGAAATTTGATCAGAATTTGGGGATATTACTACTGTGTCCAAAAAATAAGGTGACATTTGATTTTAAACTGCGCGCTTTGAAGGATTAGGAGAATTCTTTTTTTTTTTAGGTTGGTAGTACTGTGAGTGACATCTATGTCAAATTTCATGTGAAATATTCATTTACTGTTTGAGATACGCGTCGTTTTGTGAGCTGCTAAAAGTGAGTTTCTCGTTTTTTGCAATGTCGAAATTTGTTGAGCAAAGAATTTGCATTAAATTTTGTTTGCGGAATCAATTTTCGGATACGTTGAGGATGGTGCAGAAAGCCTTTGGTGATGAGGCTATGTCTAAAAAAAATGTTTACAAGTGGTATAGTGAGTTCCAAGCCGGTCGTGAACGTGTCGAAGACGAAGAGCGTCCTGGGCGACCATCAACCTCAACTGACGAAGCTCACGTCCAACAAATCAAAGATTTGGTGTTGAAAAACCGTCGATTAACGATTAGAGACCTTGCTGATGATGTTGGCATATCGAAAGGCTCAGTCAATACCATTTTGAAGGATGTTTTGGGCCTCAAGCTCGTCAAATCTCGACTGGTACCGAAAACATTGAATTTTTTGGACTCGTAATTCGTGATCATTTCATCAAAAACTCAACCCATATCGTTCCGCAACCACCGTATTCACCTGATCTGGCACCGTGCGACTTCTGGCTGTTCAGCAGGCTCAAAAGACCGCTCCGGGGACACCGTTTTGACACGATAGAGGAGATTCAAGCCGCAACGAAGACGGAACTGAAGGCCATCCCGGAAAGTGACTACAACCAGTGTTTCGAAAATTGGAAAAAACGTTGGCATAAGTGCATTGTGTCGGGAGGGGATTACTTTGAAGGGGATGAAATTGATTTGGAAGAATAAATAAAGAATTTTCAAAATAAATACAATGTCACCTTATTTTTTGGACACAGTAGTATATCAAAAACGAATTATAATAAATTATACAGTCACATATTTTTAAAACGGCACTACTTTCAGAGACGGCACTACTGGCACGTATCGAGGTAATACTTAATTAGTACCAGCTCTTGACAGAACACAAACCAAGTTTCAGCCAGATCCTTTTTTTTTTCTACGCAGCATGGAATATGGTGATTTCATCGTTCTCCTGTTTCTTTCACCATTTGCAGCACCTTTAAAAAGACACGTCCGGAATTTATTCAAACAGCTTTAACGTTTTGCCTTAGGAGATTTTCGAGGGCACTCTCTATATGATCATCCCCCATACAATAGTCGTTTAAAGCTAATAAATTTGCACACTCTTACTAGCCGTAAAAAATTGTAGGAATAATATTTTTGACTAAGCAGCTCACAGAGTCGGTTTCTAGCCCATTTCTTTGGGTGGAAGTTAACCCTCATGTTCCATTTCGAGTGTCGAGGCTCTTTAGTCCTCTTTTTTATATCACGTGGAACAAATTGTGAACCATTTCGGTTCTTATGTGAATATTTTAATTCGATCTTTTGATTTATCAGACGCACTTTTCACCATTAAGCGACCTCTCTCTCAGTAAGGGAGTGATCCTGGCGTACCTCTAAGAATTTACTCAACGGTTGATGTTTTTCCCTCCGTTCAAAAAACTGCTGTATTCAGGGTTGGGTATAGTCAACTAAGTAATTAATCAGGTTAGACAAAACACTGGAAAACTTAAGACTTAGTGATTATGAAACCCTTATTTTAACTACCACTAAAAGTAAGTGATAGCGCAATTTAGTGCCAAACCCTGACTGTATTTCTATAAAAAATCCCTAAAAATGATCGCTATGTCAAGAGGAGTCAATTGGGCTAGGCGTGTTGCTCTAACAAAGCGGCAGCATACATCTACACTTACCTGCTGCGACTAGGAATGTGCATTTTTTTTAATTTTTGCGATCCTGGAATTTTCGGGATGCCATTATTATGATTTCAGGATCCCAAGATTCGTCCCGGAATTTAGATATTATTATATTGTCTTAGATATTGTTTTACAACAACTTGGTAGGTAACTTCTTCCAACTTGAAGGTAACTTTTTCCAATGCATAAGATTTGGATAGGAACAATGTCCGCTCAAGGGAGGTGTTGGGCTAATAGGGGTGTTCGTTAGAAGAGGTTACCACTGATTGCATGTATTTTAATATAAAAACAATTTTACGGATTGTCCTTTCAAAACTGGCTCAAAAAAAATTTAACAAAAAAATAATTTTTACCAAAAAACAGATTTTTACAAAAAAAATTTTAACAAAAAAAAATTTAACAAAAAGAAATTTAACAAAAAAAAATACTACAAAAAAAAAATAAAAAATAAAAATTTCCAAAACAACTTTTAACAAAAAAACTTTTAACCAGATTTTTACAAAAAAAAATTTTAACAAAAAAAATGTTAACCAAAGATTTTTACAAATACAATTTTATAATAATACAATAATAATACAATAATATAATAATAATACAATTTTGAACAAAACAAAAACAAAAATATTTTTTTTTAACAATTTTTGGTTAAAATTTTTTTTGGAAATTTAAAAAAATTTTTTTTTTTGTAATAATGGACTATGAATAAGTTCGTGCGGTTTTTTCGAAATTTGAAACTTTATTGACGTAAAATGGTTAAAAATTTAATATTCAAAGTATTGTCCATCGCTTACTACTACTTTTTCCCATCTTTCTGGCAATTCACGGATTCCCTTTGTGAAAAATTCGGTCGGTTTTGCCGCAATCCACGAATCGATCCATTTTTTGACTTCATCGTAATTACGGAAGTGCTGGTCAGCCAGGCCATGTTGCATCGATCGGAAGAGATAGTAATCGGATGGCGCAAGGTCTGGACTATACGGCGGGTGGGGTAGGACATCCCATTTGAGCGTTTCTAAGTATGTTTTGACCACTTGTGCAACATGTGGCCGAGCATTGTCATGTTGCAAAATAACTTTGTCGTGTCTATCGGCGTATTGCGGCCGTTTTTCTCGCAGTGCTCGGTTCAAACGCATCAATTGTCGTCGGTAGACATCCCCCGTAATCGTTTCATTCGGTTTCAGTAGCTCATAATACACAACACCCAGCTGGTCCCACCAGATACACAGCATAACCTTCAGGCCATGAATATTCTGCGCCGACGTCGATGTTGAAGCATGGCCATGGTACCCATACGTTGCCCGACGTTTTGGATTGTCGTAATGGACCCACTTTTCATCGCCAGTCACAATTCGATGCAAAAAACCCTTTCTTTTGTGCCGTTGAAGCAGTTGTTCGCATGCCATAAAACGGCGTTCAACGTCTCTTGGCTTCAATTCATACGGCACCCAATGGCCTACCTTTCGGATCATTCCCATGGCTTTTAAACGTTTGGAAATGGTTGATTGATCAACTCCCAAAGTTTTTGCAACCTCTTCTTGCGTTTGAGCCGGATCTTGATCGAGCAATTCCTCCAATTCGGTATCCATGAACTTTGGCGGCGCACCCTCGCGTTCTTCGTCTTCCAAGCCAAAATCACCACTTTTAAAGCGTGCAAACCACTTCTGGCACGTTCGCTCAGCTAGAGCATGCTCACCATAAACTTCCACCAAGATACGATGACTTTCGGCTGCTTTTTTCTTCATATTAAAAAATTCCCCGCAAAAACACATTATTTGGCACGAAATTCGACATTTTCAAGTGTGGTAAAAATATTGTTGTTTACGCTTCAAATAAAAAACTTATACTGACGTTTGTGCCTTACGACAGTAGCTCTCCAATGAATGTTTGGAAATGTGGATCGATGGAATAATAATTAAGTTACGCCATCTGTTGTAAAACCGCACGAACTTATTCATAGTCCTATTATTTTTTTTGTTAAATTCTTTTCTTGTTAACATTTTTTTTGGAAAAATTTTTTACCAAAAAGAAATTTACAAAACAAAAAATTAAAAAAAACTTCCAAAAAAAATTTTAACCAAAGATTTTTACAAAACAAATTTTTATATTAACAAAAAAAATTTTAACAAATAAAATTTTGAAGAAAACAAAAATATTTTTTTTCTAAAAATCTGTGGTTAAAAGTTTTTTTGGAAATTTTTTTTCATTGTTTTTTGTAATGTTTTTTTTTTTTTTGTTAAGTTTGTGTTTGTTAACATTTTTTTTTGTAAAAATCTTTGTTAAAAAACTTTTTTGTAAAAAATTATTTTTTGCTCGAAAATTTTATTTTGTTAAAATTTTTTTTGTTCAAAGTTTTCTCCAAAATTTTTTTTTTTGTTTGGTAATTTTTTTTTTTTGGCGGCCGCCGTAGCCGAATGGGTCGGTGCGTGACTACCATTCGCAATTCACAGAGAGAACATCGGTTCGAATATCGGTGAAACACCAAAATTAAGAAAAACAACTCCGAGTGTATTTCTGCCATGAAAAAGCTCCTCATAAAAATATCTGCCGTTCGGAGTCGGCTTAAAACTGTAGGTCCCTCCATTTGTGGAACAACATCAAGTCACATACCACAAATAGAAAGAGGAGCTCGGCCAAACATCCGAAAAGGATGTACGCGCCAATTATATATATATATATATATATGTATATATAATTTTTTTTTTTTTTAATTTTTGTTTTTGTTAAAATCTTTATTTTTTTTATTTTTGATGAATTTTATATATTGTATCAATTTTATAAAATTTTACAAAATAACCGAAATGATATTTCACTTCAAAAGCCTGATACCAAAATTTTGAACATTGAATAAATTTCAAATTTAGAAAATTTTTTTTTCAAAATTTTTTCAGTGTATCTTTTAGTATACTCAAGCAAGACTTATAAATAAACAAATTTTTAGAAAAATTAACGACAATATGACAAATATGTGCTTGAACAGCTGATGGTCTGGAGCTAGTGCTGTTCTTTTTTCCTGCTATTTTCGGTATATTCATATACTTAAAATAAAACATGATTCTGATTCTGTGCTTGAAAGACTTGATCGCCATATTACCACTCTTTTCCTTGTAAACTTCCGAAACTTTAAAATTAGATGACCTCGGTTGAAATTCTTAAGCTTAGAAAACATACGAAGACAAGTAATTGCGTGCATCACACATACCAACACAATGAATGCTTGTTTTGGCTTACAACTTCGAATATGAGTACAACTCATGCACCACCCTCAATGCCTCGAATTCCTGCGAAAATTTGTCGTTGACAATAAATTAAGTCGATTTATAGCCACGATAAGTGAGTTTCAATGTGTCGAGTTGCGGCGTGGCGCAGTCAGCCCATTGAGAAAGAAATGTGTGTATGTATGTATGTATGTACTCGCATGTTAAGATGTATTCCCTTGCCAACTGCTCGCATGCCCACCGGCTTGATTGTAGCTTTGACACAAAGCTATGCGTAATTTATTTGCTCAACAGTCGAACTGTGAATTGCCGTAATTCCTGTAATTCAAAGTGTACCTATTGCTACCGGAAGGAGGTCAAACAACTACTTAAATACTTCATTTGAGTACTCTGTACTTATGCAGGTATGCCAGTGTATGTGTATTCTTGTGTTTGCTTAGTCAGTTTACAGGTAGGTATTTCGTTTAATTTCAACGGCAAGGCACATGCGACGGCTTGTACACGTATATGTATGGGCATGTGTGTGTATGTAGACAAATGTTGGTTGTTAAGCTATTTCAAATTACATTGCATATAAACTCTGTGACGTCTCAAAAGTAAATATTAAAAAGTTATCCTAGATAACCAACCTTGTCAGCAAAGTGTCAAGAATTTCATTAAGATCGAAGTACAAATTATACCTTGGGCAAATCTGTTAAGAGGAGCGTTACTCTTTTTGTAGTTTTGGTATAATCGTAATATTTTTTTATCAATATTAATTGAGTTGAGATTAAATTTTGTCAAATTTCACAATTTCAGATTTTATGGTCTTTGCACAAACTATTAATTATAGAAAGGCTAGCAAATACCCGGCATGCGCTGCTCTGCCATTGAGGCATCATAACATACATACATATTTGAAGGAGTACTGAGAAACATAATAGTAAATCAAGAGCGTACGGTAATTGACGAAAACTTGAGAGTAAAACTAATTAGCTTTTATTTTGAAGAAAATTTAATGAAATTTCACGAATTTGTTTCACAATATTAACTTATTATAGATATCACAGATGGCTCAAAGCACGAGGGCAGGGTAGACGGCGATGTATATGCTGAACATCTAGAGATCTTCTTCAGTTTTCAGTTTTCGGCTTCTCGACTATGGTAGTTTCTTTCAGGCTGAACTGATGACAATAATGAAAGCCGTGACACTGGTTCAATGAAATGCGATACCTGGAGATGATATCTACATTTTCACTGATAGCCAGGCGGCGATAAAATCCCTCACAAAACAATCGACCACCTCCAAGAAAGCCATGAAATGCCGCACATCTCGTTAACGCGAGGGCTGAGGCATTTTACCTAAAGGTAGCATGGGTTCCTTGCCATTGTGACATTGAGAGCAACTGTAGTGCCGATAAACAAGAGAGCCTCGGCACTAAGCTGCCTGATGAGTACAATGACATAGGCATATCTTTACATGTCTGTACATAACTTTGAGAGATCTCAGTACTTGGGAAATCTGAGATCTTCTAAAATTTGTGAATTTTTTACACTGATTATAGGAGAGATAAGGTAACCTAACCTATCTAATTATATATCTATAAAAATATTCAATAAAATTTGCCACAATAACTACCTCGACCCGGAAACGATTGTATGCACGAATCGAATGCTTCTTAATCATATTGACCATAAAGATTATTAATTGCATCCTCCTGAGGATGCTTATAAGTTTGGAGTTTGGAGAGTTAGGCGGCCATAAGTTCGGTGTTATGAAACCATGGACATTTTCACCCATCCAATCTTGTGTCGTCAACGCTTTGTTTAAAGGAGCAGAGTCTTGTTGAAAGATGTACGGTCTGTCAGTGCGTACACTATCGAGTCAAGGTCTCACTATTGTCTCTAGTACCTCCATGTATACAGCAGAATGCACGCTTGAGAAATCTTGAGTAAAGAAGTGCAATGGCTTGACATGTTCTTCGTTGCTAGAAACTTCGTGTGCATGACAACAGGAACCTCTACGTAGCTGTCCGCCATTTCTACGGTTGGTATTTTGGTATTAGTCAACATTTGTTTCACCAGAAAAAAAAACATAACATCTCAGGCGCTTCAGGGTGTTTAATTTTGTTTAGAAGGCATTGTGATCAGATAACTCGCTGTTTTCGTGTTTCCTCCTAAGTTGATTTGTGCGCGGAACGTAGGATTTATACCGGAGATCTTCAGGGACAACTCGACGGATAAAACTCGCTGAAACATTAAGCTCCCTCCCAATGGCCCTTTTATTTGGAAATGAGCTAGTAAATGATCGTTTGACTTGTTGAATAAATTCTGCAGATCGGAAAGTGAGCAAACGTTCCTCGTATTCTTTGCGTTTTGCAACAGATGCCGCCTGATGTTTTCAATGCACGGCGAACCTTATGAACAGTAACTGGGCGCAAAGAAGAAAATTCGAGATTTCTAAATCGACGTGATTTGCACATACGAGTAAAGCGACGTTATAGTGGAATCCTGATGTTTCGGCGTATCCGTCGCAGCTTTCCGCGTTTAATCTAGCGCGGGATGAGTCCATCCTCAGAGTAAGATTCAACAGTAGGCGGCATTACTGATTGTTTTTAACCAGATTTTTTTTTTGTGTCATGTTGTTTGAGACCAACCATGTTTCACTGCCATATAGAAATAACTTTACAAAAGTTTAATTTTCGATGCTTTGTTCGCCTGCCGCTAGCTCGTCCAAACTGTATAAAGTCGACCGACCGTCCACCGCCTTTGATTTACTCAGTCTGTAGTTGATGTCTTTTTCGTCATCGCTGGCTATTGTTATTGTACAGCCAAGTCACAGAAACTATCGACGAATTCCACCGGCTAATGGCCAATTATTATAAGGCAAGAGCTGGCTTGCTTGACTCTCATGGCATTGGTATTGGCAATATTGACCACCATTCGTCGATGGTTACCAGTGCGGCTAAACCGCCCACTTTCGCCTGCATGACGGAAATCTTGCCAGATGTTATCAGAGATACATACAAGTCCTCGAGATGGCTGGTGAACTACCTAACGATGCCTCTGTTTTGCGTTGTGAGTTCCCTTACGATTCTAAAACAACTACAAAAAGTAGCCGTGACCGCAGACATTCTTACCTTACTTCTGTATGGGTGGAAACGGGTTCGCTTATAGCATCATTACGTAATGCTACCGGCCTCGAAGTTACCGTACATCGCTCCGATAAGGGGTAACATTTTCTGGAAAACTCCTATTCTACTATTACACTCAGTGTTACTCAGACTGAGCTTCATTTATTGTGGTGCGATAGCATTCGCCATTCACTGTAACATTGACACCAACCTCGTCTTTGAAGAAATATGGGCCGATGATTTCTCCACAATCCAATCCTCCAAACGGTTGTTTTCAATGGATGTAATAAGTAGGTGTTCTTGAATGGCTTCGGATTGTTATTCAGACAAATACAGCAGCTTTGCTTACTGACATAGCCATTAAGCCGAAAATGGGCCTCATCTTAGAACACCATAAGTTGGCCTAAGCGCACGATGAACACTTTTCACAGAGCGTCGATTTTCGTCGATACAATCTTACGATTTGTAAACACTGTTGAGGCGCAAGTTTTTCCATGACGAAATGTCAATGAATACAAACAAAAATGATGTACTTAATTTGATAGTAGTCACGATCTGTCAAAGAAACCCTACTGGAAAAAGTACTTTCAGTCTGTTGACCCTTTATACAGGACCCGCCATCTATCATTACGGATTTGTACTAGGTATTATTTGAAGAATGGTAACACTTAGCTGTCATCCGATTTGACAGAAAATTAGTTTTATTCTTCCGCTGAACGAAAATGGTTGTGTATATGCTCAAAGAACGCTGGGAAATATTGCGACATTACTTTGAAAATCATGGTAATGTTGCAGAATGTGTACGAAAATTACGCACGGCAATGGGAAGAAGAAAAGCACCAAATGAAGCGTATGTGCGTTACTTTGCGAAGAACCAACGCGTGACCGACCAAAAACCGTGCGTACACCCGAAAATATTGCTGCTGTGGCCGAGAGTGTTCGTGAATCACCAGGAACATCAGTTCACCGAAATTCTCAACAATACGCGATGTCATAGCTGAAATACAGCTGCATACAATCGAAAATGTGTTGAAAAATTGGACCGATCGTATGGGATGGTGCATGGCTAGCCGAGGCAGCCATATGAATGAAGTTGTGTCGCATCATTAACCGGGAGGATTGTACTTCAAAATAAAAAAAACAGTTTGGAAAAATATTGAGTAGTTTCTTTTTTATAGCATTTTTAATTCCGTAAAGTTATATGGCGGATCCTGTATATATGTCTTTTTCATCGTTTCCTTTGAAAGGCTTTTACCAACGTTTGACCCAAACCATTGTATTTTGAATTGTTTGAGAGTAAGTGCGCATTTGTGCCGGCAACAATAATGTTTACTTTGGCGCCAATGCCTCATCCGTTTAGACCATTGGCCAACATATGTGTTCTCGCTCTATTTCCTCCATCTATGTATGTATGTTATGCCATATAGCCACAGTCCCCTTTGCAGTTCAATATGTTTCAACTTTGTAGTGGCAATTGTTACCACAATTTGCTTTGTTGTATTGCTATAGTTTTCTTGTTGCAAGGCCAAACATTCTATTATAAACTCGTAGCACACAGTAGCAATGCAACAATGCGCTAGCTGACTGCCACACCAATTCATGGTGGGCTGCCACAAGCGTTGTTGCAACAGCTGCTTTTCTTGCGCATTGACATGACTGCTCTGATTGCTATTGATGCTGTACTCCTCTCGCCCCCCTTACTTTGTTGTGCAACATGGCTTTGTGCGATGTGCTTATTGTTATTGCTATTTTTGTTGTTGTTGTTATCCTGTTGTTATTGTTCTTGGCTTGCTGGTGTAAAACTGATTAGAGTATAAAGTTGCAAAGCGCATAACGCGCACTGCTGCAATATCCTTCCCAGCAAATCCCTTCAGTACATTTCCGATTTCCTCTTCTTTCATGTCTTCGATTTATCTTTTCAAAAAAATTGAATGATTGCATTCTGTAATACCATCAACCTACATTAATACCAAATACAATAAATTATGATTTTCGCAGTTGGTATAAAATCAAAAGAAAATAGCAATAGAAATTGAAGTATTCGCAAAATGAAATCAGTTGAATTGAGTTGCCTTGCATTTTCTAAATGAGATTCCATAAGCTTGAATTTACTCAACCCCCAGCTATTTCCGGCACCTCACAGCACACTGCTTGTACATATGAACAGCCCTATGCAGGATTAAAACATTCTTCCGTTTTTACATCCTTTCGATTTGTTTCTTTTGCTTCTGTATTTCTACATCTCTTTCTGCAACTCCTCCGCGCCCTTTACTCTGTGGTTTTGCTTATTTATTTTGTTTTCTTTTTTCTATTTTTTTATTTCTGGTTTTTTGGTTTGAATGGTAATGGTTGTTGTTGCTGTTATTTGTGGTGTTGTGAAATTCCATACACTATTTATTCATATTACAACGTTCGGTTGCGGTGGTTAGATCATTCACTTAAACCATTTATGCGATTCTGGTTGATTGACAAATGTTGCTGGTGTGGTGTGTTTTCCCCTTCGTGTCAATTCGGGCCACTGAATTGCAATTTATTTCAGTTCTCCACATATTTATATACGAAAATAAATGTAATGAGCTTATCTACTTGTAGATCAGGTGCGCTTTCCCAGTTCGGGTGTCCAATTGCATAAGCATCAAGTGAAGGGATGAGCAAAATGTAATATCACTAATAGATTTCGATAAGAGGGAATGTTTTTTGGAAATTAGATACTACAAAGCCAATAACTTTATTTAATATGATTTCCACCAATTTGTACACAGGCAAATGCTTGACGTAGAATATTTGCATGTGTTAGTAAAAATTGACACCACACCACAGGCTCGTTGATGATTCGACTAATGCGAATCAAAAATGTTTGAAATTCCTGTGATGCTGAGCTTGGCAAATAAATAAATACTGTTGTTCAGTAAAACAAAAAATCGAAATCAAAAACTCAAGTAAATAATCTCTTTAAATTTTCACTACTGATTGCAATTTAAAAAAAAAATTATATTTACTAGAATATCTGCAGTGTTTTCTCCGAGAAAGATGTAAAATAGAAATTGCTTAATAAAGAGCTCCTGTACTGCTAATAAATAGAATGATATGAAATTAAGATTTGCATCAGATTCGTGGAAGATTTTACCCGATCTGATTGCTCATCAACGTCTTTAATGGATGAACACGTCGCCAAAGTCAAGGAAACGGTGCTGGAAAACCAACATTTAAGGGGGTTTTCTAGTCTAAAGGCCCGAACTTCGAGCATTTTTTGACGGTGAATAAAAAAAAAGCTATTGATATTTTTACTATCCATTTTTTTTATCATTTATTTATTTATATATTAAGAGCACACAAAATGAGTTTAAAAAAAAACTTTCATGGAATTATGCGCCCTTAAAGTGGAAAGAGAAAACAAAAGGCAGTGTCCTCGTTGTCAACATTTCTACCCTTGTGGTCATCTGAAAAAAAAGAGGACAAATTCTTAATTAATATGAATGTCATTATCGTATGAATCAGAAAAAAGGGAAAACAAATTTTTTTCATAAAATGGCGGCTACTCGAAAATTGAGCTCGATTTTTCACTAATTTTTAAGCTTTCTCGAATTGTTTACATATATTAAAAATTTGAAATTTCCAGTTTTTCGGACTTCATACAATAGAGATATATTTAAAGAACTAGCAAACCCGGGCCCCTTCGCTGGGCACACTAAAATAGAATAGATATTGTTTAGAACAGAAAAAATATTAATTTCATATTATTTATTTCTTTATTCTTTATTCAAGCGCTTTGGCATAAACAATATTTTTTGTTTTTCTATTTGTTTTTGAGTAAATATAAAATATAAATTGGCATAAACAATATTTTTTGTTTTTCTATTTGTTTTTGAGTAAATATAAAATATAAATTGAAAATCAGGAAAAAAGAAGATTGTTTTTAAATTTCAAATCAACGCATATGAATAACTAAGAAACAATCGTCTTTTTTCCTGATCATCCATGAATTTTTCGTTTTAATGTATATGTTTTATTAAGCATTGGAGCTTTTTTAACCATTATCCATTTATATTTATCAAAAAAAAAAACGAAAAAAAATTTTTTTTCCACGAACTCATAATTTCATTCGGATTTCACATTAAATTCTCAAATTTCGTAAGAAATTATTCACTGTTCCAAAATCCACTCCAAAAAAATTCACAAAAAATTTTTACATGTTGCACTTACGTTTTCTCCTTATGTCATCCAAATCAGAGAGAAATATTGACACATTGTAACTCACACTGTCAATTTGACAGTTCAGTTCCGCCCCAAGCTTTAAAAAAGTAAGCGACATTATGGCTGGTTCAAAAGAACGCTGTACCCGTTGCCAGTGCTCCGAATTACAACCAAACTTTACGAAACCCATTTTCAATACTTACTTAACAATGTGCGTAAGTTTGGTTTAATTCGGTGCAAAGACACGGCGGGTCCACGTTTTGGCGGGTCCACGTACTCTGGACTAAAGCATTCACCAACAGCTTCCATTTGATACCCATATTGTACATACACATCCGAAGGTTACCCGTGTCCACGTTTTGACCTATATCTCGAGCCCTATTTCCAAAATAAAATATAATCCATGTTACTCGTGGATGATGTAGCTTTCGAATGGTGAAAGAATTTTTAAAATCGGTCTAGTAATTTTTGAGCTTATTCATTACAACCAAACAAACAAACAAAGTTTTCCTCTTTATAATATTAGTATAGATATTCATGATAAACTTCAAGTGAATCGATTAATTAGAACTTGAGATATCGTGCCGACCATATCGAAAGAAGTAGTTTCGAGAAAAACACGCTTAAAGTTCGCCGTTCGCTAAAACCAGTCTAGCTGTCGCGTCACTAAAATAGTTGTAACTTCGAAAATAATTCGAATTTTGAAGAATCCTTTTAGGGAGATATTTTTGAATACTTAAACTATCGAATTTAAACAAAAAAATCGATTTTTGCAAATTTCTAGACTAGAATACCCCCTTAAGTTGGAGGAGGTAGCTCGTGACCTCAGCGTACCTCACGAATCAATTCACAACATTTTATACCATCAATTAGGCAGGAGACGCGTGGCTGCTCGACTTGTTCCAAGAGAATTGAATTTCTTTCAAAAAATTCATCGGAAGAAGGTGGCTGAAGACATGCTTGAGCAAGTGAAAGCTCCAGCGCATCTTAACAGATGATGAGACGTGGGTATAGGTATTAGTTTGACATGCAAACCACTCAACAGGCGGCTGAATGGCGCTATCCACATGAGCCGAAACCCAAAAAACCACGTCAAAGTCGGTCAAAAGTGAAAGTCAAGCTGCTCGTTCTCTTTGATTATCATGGCATTGTGCACTCGGAACTCGTTTCAAATGGTTTTACGGTAAATGAAGAATACGGAATATTATTTGGAAGTTATGCGACGTTTGAGCGAGATTGTGTGTAGGAAACGACCGAATTTGTGAAAAGAAAACGTCTCCCAAGGTTCATTTTGTGAACACCTTTTTGACCAAAAACTCGAAAAATATCATCAAATAACCACCGTATGTACCGGATTTAGCCCCCTCTGACTTTTTGATTTTTCCAAAACTTAAATTCCCACTCCGCGGACGCAGCTCTGAGGCGATAGAGGCCATTAAGTAGAATTCGCTGAAGGAGCTGAAGAAGATCTCTTCAAACGCGTATAAAAGGTGCTTTGATGACTGGACTAATCATGGGCATATATATATTGCTTCGAATGGAGCCTATTTTGAGGGCGACAAAAAAAATTTTGATAATTAAACAATTATTTTGCGTTTTATTCAACAATTCCCGGTACTTTTTTGACAGAATGTTTACTTATAGTATTTGAAAAATTTGAAAGAAAACTACTTTTTGCTCCCATAGACCTAAGGATGAGAGGAGTTTCAATGGTAAATTGAAATGGAGTTATTTATCATCGCCATTCAACAGTCACTTCTAATGGAATTTCCGTCATATTTATTGCTTCATTGTAAGCCGATGCACCAATAAAGACCCCACTGCATGCATTCATTCACCCAAAGCACTTAATACTTATTGGGTGGCTGCAAGTAAATCTACTAATCGAGCACAGAAATTCGGACATTTTACACCTCAATGCGCAGATTGCACACAAAATTGTGGTGTTACCTTAAACGCAACTAAATTACCAACTTATGTGCAGTGGTACAGATCCTGCAATAGCTTCAGTTGACTTCAGTTACTGCATACATCCACACCTACATGCACGCATACACAAACTGAAAAATGGCTGCGCGCTAACAATAACCATAACTGGCAACAATGTAACCGTTGAATGTGTCAATCAATGTCAATAAAACAATTGCTGTCATTTGCAGTAGTTATATTACACGCAGCGCCAAAGCAAAGGAGTACTAACTAAAATCAGCTCAATGAAGAAGGAAGTGAATGCGACACAACGGCCAGGCGGCAGAGTGGTTCGGGTGTGTGTGTGTTAGTGGCATGTGAGTGCGAGAGTTTCTAGGTAAAAGTATTGGTTATCAATTCCTACTAAAGTGTTGCGCAATTGTTGCTAACTCAAGTTTGATTGCTGCTTACCACTCTGCTGCTGCGGCTGCTTTCAGTTATTAGATTATTACTCCTTTTGTGACTCCAATGCTTGGGTGGAGTCTTATTGCTAGTGCAACCCATAGTTAAGGCCTCTGCTACTTGATGCTAGCTATGGAAGCCGTGTGATGCTGTTCGTGCGCTTCTCATTCCTCATCAACTACTGTTTGCTATTCTTTTACCAGTTTTCTTTGTTGTCGATCAATCAAAGGAAACAAAAACATGAATGGTAACAACAACATGCCAATCCGATGGACGCACAGTCACCCAAGTGAGTATTGTGAGTTGCGTTGACAAAACAACGCCAGCTGTCAATGCATGTATGCATGTGTTTGAGGCGACGGACTTGCTTATGTATGTAGGTGTGAGTGTGTGTTTAGTACCCTGTTGGGAAGTTCACGCGTTTCAAACGATTGCACAACGTCTGCCATCGGAGTTGTAATCAGGTCAGACAGTATAGCACTGGGTGTAACTTCAAACATAATTTTTTCTAACACTTTCGAATGAGAATACACATTTACGATTTTCCGGTTTCATAGGTATACATCTGGCAGGCGCGTTCGTTTTTAGTACCCATCGATTAAACAGAAAAAATACTGGAACAGTTCCGGTTCTCGTCATCATATTGGCATTACGGTCCGGGTTGAGTCCTTGCCTCCTCTACAATACGCCTCCATTTATCTCTGCATTGCGCTGTCACTTTATGCTGTGAGATTCTCACCTTTCATCGTCGACCCCTCTTGATCGCCTCTCCAGATTTCACTTTAAAAACTTGTTTGGTCGCTCTTTCACTGCGCATTATTAGGATGCGCCCATACCAATATAATCTTTGCGACTCTATAAACCCCTTCATTTCGCCCCACGATTAAAACACTGAATTCGTACCGTCCTCTAATAGAACCGAATATTTTCCTAAGAATTTTTCTTTCAAATCGAATCAGCAAATTCCCGCCATTCCATATTTCACAACCATACGTTAGAACCGGCCTTATGATAGTTTTGTACATCTGCAGTTTTTGTTCCTTTGATATTAAGGAAGATTTCATAAACTTGACATGCCCCTAATATGCTTTGTTAGCTGCCTGAGTGCGATCTTGTCTTGATAAGTACTGATCCTCTAGTTCTCACGCCCTTCTTTTTTAAACGATTTCTTCTTAGTTCTACGGGTCACCTTCTTAATTACATTAGAACGGTTTTCATCCTAGTTTTACAGATTATCTGCTAGATTTTATTGAAAAAACGTATCCAGTTATAGTAATACGAGCTTCTTATCGGAAAAAAAACCATAGAGAAATACTGATTTACAGAGGATTTTTCTGAACTTCACATAGCTCTACCCATCCGCAAACTAACTGCAGAGGGAGTCGTGCCAGGGCAATGTTTTCAAGTAGATAGGGGAAAATCTGTTTTAACTGGCAGGTCCAAGATGAAGTCTGGAGCTGGAGTCTGGCGGGTTTTCACAAAATCAGCCAATTTATCTATTCCCTTAAAACTGCCGAATACTGCTACTGATTTTCAGACAGAAGTCTTTACGATCCAACAGGCATGCAGAATGCTTAAGGTAATGTGAGTCAAAGGGATGTTTACATTATTCTGATAATCAAGACGCGCTCAAGAATGTGAGAGTCATGGTGCAGATCCAAACAGATCAACTCATTTAAGGACATTTGTAACATTTCTCTGATCTGGGTTCCAGGACATAATAACATAGAAGGAAATGAAATTGCTGATGGGTTTGGGAAGGTGTGGACTGAATAGGTCTTAAACGTCACCCACCGAGTCATTCGCATCCCTTTGACTGTTGTTAAAGAGGAATTGCACAACTTATTTCGCAGGAAAGCGGAGAAGAAATGGAGCTCCATTTCTTCGTGCGCTATTTCGAAGGCCCTCTGGCCTCAATTCAATAAACGCAGAACGCAGAAAATCTTGCAACTTCACGCCATTTTATTTACAAACTCGTAGCTGTTTTGATCGGTCATTGGTCGACGGGCACACACGTGAAAAAACTAGGTTTATCATTTAATTCCCATTGCAGAAGCTGTAGGTACCTTTCAGCGAACGAGATTGTTGAGCACTTTCTCTTTAAATGTCCGGGTTTGGCAGCCAGACAATTAAAGTCACTGGGTGCTCCTTTCTTCGACAGCCTGGAGCAGCGCTCCAACCAAAATCCCATTAATCTTCTCTATTACATAAACAGCTCCGGTTAGTTATAGATATCTGTCCATTGTAGGTCTGATAAAGACATCAAAACGGCGCTTTATTGCTATTAGAGGACTGCCAGACTGGGTGCCAAACATTTCACCTAGCCATCTACCTACAAAGCATTTTAGGTCGTATTTTCGCTCGGTGCTGCAGTGGCTCGAAATTTAAACTGAAATTTGAAAAAGGCGAGACAAGAAGCACCAAGAGATTGGTAACTCCTAAAACACTCTATACGTAGCCCATTGTTTCGAAGCTCTCGAAAGTAAAAGGATTGATAGTCAAGGAGGAAAGGAGCTAAGTGACAAAAGCAAATGGAACAGAGACCCAGAGATAGCTCGTCCGGTGAGAATTTTCCAGATTCTTTAGCAAATCTGAAAATAGTCTCGTTCTCATGACATCGAAACCCAAAATTCGTAGCCCTGCTCCAACAAAGGCAGGACATTCACAGAGAAATTGTTCAGTGATATCTGTCTCCTTCAAGCAAAATATGCGAATTGGGTTCTTAATGATTCCAGTCGCAATTCATGATTCCTATAGATCTGACTCCGATCATTGGCTTTGGCCCTTGTGGGGTAACCGCTGATAAGCAGTTGGCCAATTCATCGGAAATTTCATTTCCTTGAATACCGCAGGGGCTCCATGTTTACAGGTTTTAGTTTAATAGTGGTCCTCAAAGCCCCATTACCTCCTAAACAACAGCCGCTTTGTTCGATCTCTAGCTGCAGTAATTGCAATGCACTTTTGTAGGATACTGCACGAAATGAAAACTCCTTATAGGAGATTATTATCGTGACTGCTTCATAAAACTACAACATATACGAAGAACATTAATTTAGCAGCTACTCAATCCATTACTGAACTGGTACCAAAATGAACAAAATATAACTACTTCCTTATAAATTCCTTATAATATTTTTCACTAGTTCCGATCTCCCAGCAGGGTTATGTTTAGTGATTGTAAGTGAGTTATACAGATATGTGTGTAGGTGTGTGTGCGTGCTTGCTTGCCTGCCTGCTTTGTAATCTACGGTTGTATGTGAGCAGTTATTGTAATTGCCGGTTGTTGCGAATGTTACATGCAACATTGTTGCCTCATGTTTTCAAACACACGCTCACACGACACGCAATCTCTTAAGTGTATAATCTCTTACTTTTCTCATGCACAAGCATAGTCCTGCGTCAAGGATAATGTTGTGAGCGCATATCCATGCATACTTGCACACTTATACATATAGAAAAATGTATGTGTATGTATAGTCGTTGTATGTCGTTGTATGTAGGCATGTTTACAAGTCTACTTTTTTATATTGGTTTTGTGGGGTTCGTTTTTTGCCTTTTCTGCACTTACATCCATTCGTTTCGAAGCTTACAATGTGGGTTTATTACAATTTTCAACTTGAATTATGCATTGAAAGTTTCTGCAATAGATGTGTCCACACCCATACATAAGTAAATGTATATGTGTGTATGTATATACGGCGCATGGAGAAATTTCACTGTACTTTGTTTCTAGTAACAAAGTCAATGCTACTAATTTCCACACTTATTCGGAATTAGTAATTCAAGATTAAAAACTGTAATTCTAAATTAACAGTTAGAAAACTGGTTAGGTTTTTTGATATCGTTGTATTGAATAAAGGGTGTAGGATTAAACCCCGCAAAACGATAGCCCATCAATATTTTGACCAGTATTAACTATTTTTCCAACTTTTTTTATGTTCATTATTTTTGTTTAAAAATATAACTTTTTTTGCAATAAAAATCATACACATTTTTTTGTTTTTTCTGCCCATTTATTTTATGCATCTGTCTGACTTAATGTCCAACTATAGGGTGGGCCATGTAAAATTTGCTTTTTGAACCGGCTATAAAAAAAACAAAACTAATCAATTTTTTTCCAACTTTTTTTTTATTTTGAAGATTGCACATTGTCATTTATGAATAAAAAATAATATCGTTCAAATGACTGCCACGACGGGCTTTACAGTAGGCCATTCGATCAACCCAATTTTTAAGCACATTTTCAATTGTTTGGGCTCCAATTTCATGAATGGCAACTTCGATTTCTTGTTTTAAAGCATCAATCGTCTCTGGATGGTTCGCATAGCATTTGTCCTTAACGGCTCCCCACAAAAAATAGTCCAACGGGCTTAAATCACAGCTCCGAGGCGGGAAATTGATATCGGAATTCAAAAACGGTAGTCAAAAGTGTATTTAACAATTTGGGAAGGAAGGAATTTATGCAAGTGAAGTCCAAAATAAGCAAGACTGAGCTAAACTAGAAACGACGGGAGTTTTGTTCTGATAACTTCGAGTTTATTTCTTCAAAATAGTAAAAACAAATGATTTTTTGGGTGGTGGCTCCTCTGGAGCCTTCCATTGGGCACTTTGTCGCTCAGTTTCAGGTTCATGTTGGAAGCACTACGTTTCATCACCAGTTACAATATTCTAAAGGAATTTTCGTCTTTTCTCGCCTCTTTAATGAGATCTTTCGAATGTGAAATTTTGGTCAATTTTTGGTCCTCAGTTAACTTGTGCAGAATGAAACTTGCACAAACCTTTCGTAAGCCCAAATGATCAGTTCGAATACGATAAATCGATATACGGCGGTCAAAAAAAAATATTCGACATTAGTAATAAAGTTTATTATTTTGTCAATAAAAAACTGTCAAATGTTAAACTTAACAAAAGGAAGGAACACAAAGTTTTATTAAAGAACCGAAATGTAATATTCAATACTAAAAATGAGATTTCAAAACAAAAATGTAAAAAAATTCATGACTTAAAAAATAGATAACAAGAAGCACGCAAAAAGTTGCTTTTCCTTGTCGGCGTATGCCCTCTCTCAAACGATCTGGCATAGATTTGACCAATGTTTGGGTATATTCTGGGTAAATTTGGCTCCATTCCTTCTGCAGGATGACTTTGATCTAGTTCTTTTTTGAGAACTTGCGATTTCGGATTTTTTTTCTAAATGACTCCAAAGGTGTTCAATTGGGTTAAGATCTGAGGACTGTGGCGGCGTTTTTATTATTTTTGGACAATTATAGAGCAGCCAAAGCTTTGTATTAATCGCGCTATGTTTGGGGTCATTGTCCTGATAGAATATAAATCTATTTGACAGACCCAATTCTTCTGCGCTTGGCTGTAAATTATGCTTTAGGAGTTCAATATATTTTCGGTGGTCCATGATCCCATCAATAAATGCTAAATTGCCTGATGCCGCCATGCATCCCCATATCATAACACCAGCGCCACCATGTTTCACCGTTAGTAGCATATTTTTTTCTTCCAATTCTGTGTTAGGCTTGCGATACACCAGAACTTTGCCATCACATTCAAAAAGGTTATATTTACTTTCGTCGGCAAAAATTACATCCATCCAAAACTCAATGGGCTTATTTACGTGTTCCTTCGCAAAGTCTAGTCTTATCTTCCTATTTTTCTTCGAAATGTGTGGTTTCTTTCTGGCTGATCGCGCATGGAAGTCATGTTTTCTTAGCACATTTCTTATTGTTTGGGAAGTAATACATAATAATAGATACGCCTATGTGCTCTTCAGTGAATTTTGCCAAAATCGTGGCATTACTTTTCGGGTATTTTCTAACGCCCCGCAGGATTCGCCGTTCATCTATTTCCGTAAGCTTGCGAGGTCGACCAGTCCTTTCCTTGTTTATCACAGTGTTTTCTGTCTTGAATTTTTTTATGATATAATGAACAGTAGTTCTTGGTTTCTGAACAATTTCTGCTATGCTTTTTTCGGTCTTTCCTAATTTGTAATGATGTATTATTAAATTTCTTACATCTAGAGAAGTCTCTTTGCTTTTACGTCCCATCTTCATGATCACTTTTACAAAAATTAGTAAAAAATGCTTTTAAATAATAAACAAGAATTCTAACGGTATTTTTACCAACAACAACAACAAATAATACAAAATGCATATTCACAATAAGAGAAAAACAACGGTTGTCGAATATTTTTTTTGCTTGGGAATTTGTGCGGTTTTATCCAAAGAGATGACTGAGTGTTAAAATGTGAAATATTGGTTAATTTTATAACGGTATATTCTGAAATACTTACTACACAACGTTATCTTAATCAGAAACTTAAACATTTTTAAAGAATATTAGCATTTTGAAATCAATTTTAAAAAATTACTCTAATGTCGAATAGTCTTTTTGACCGCTGTATTCAAATCCGATTACATGAATTTCAGCGAAGATTTCGGTTCATTTTTGATAAATTTACGACCAATATCGATAGAGTTTGCGGTGATTACTGATTTTGGGCGGCCCGTGTGTTCATGCTCATTTATGTTCTCACAATCATCTCTGAAACGTGTACCACTGTGGGCAAAAAGTAAGGTGAATTTGGTTGTAAAATCAAAAATCTTTATTTATTCTTGTAAATCACAAACATCAAACTTCTTGTAAACATCAAACATGCCAAATAGTCCATATCCGGTATAGCCTCAGCACCTTCTTCGATTCAGCTTTTATCTCCTCAATCGACTCGAAACGCGTTCCACGGAGTGGTCTCTTGAGTTTTGAGAATAGCCAGAAGTCACACGGAGCCAAATCAGGCGAATACGGTGGTTGCGGAACGATATGCGTGGAATTTTTGGTGAAATGGTCACGAAAAACGAGTACAGTGTGAGACGGTGCATTCTCGTGATGCAAAAACCAAGAGTTGTTGGCCCATAATTCTGGTCTTTTTAGGCGAATTGGTTCACGTAAACGACGCATAACGCTCAAATAATATTCCTTATTAACAGTTTGGCCAAGGGGAAGGAATTCATAGTGCACCACACCACGAAAATCGAAAAAAACTGTCATCATGACCTTTATTTTTGAACGACTTTGACGTGCTCTCTTCGGTCTGGCCTCGCCTGTAGCACGATATTCGCTTGATTGGTCGGTTGTTTCAGGGTCGTAAGCGTAAATCCAAGTCTCATCTCCCGTAATGATGCATTTGAGCTTGTCCTGATCTCTGAAAGCATTGTTTCACACACATCAACGCGACGACCTTTTTCCAAGAAATTGAGAGTTTTCGGCACCAAACGAGATTTGACTTTTCGTAGGCACAAATGGTCTTTCAAAATGGTTTTCACAGATCCTTCTGATATTCCGATCATATCAGTAAGGTATTTAACAGTCAACCGACGATTTTTGAGCACTAACTCCTTCACTTTATTGACGTGTTGGTCATCTGTTGACGTCGATGGTCGTCCGGAGCGCTCCAAGTCATCAACACGTTCTCGACCCTCTTTGAAGTCTTTGTACCACTTATAAACATTTTTCTGCGACATGGTCGAACCACCAAATGCCTTCTGCAACATGCTAAACGTTTCCGCAGCCGAAATTTCATTCCGCAAACAAAATTTGATGGCACTTCTCTGCTCAATCAAATCAGACATTGTAAAAATCGAAAAATGCACTCTTGGTCGTTTGGTAAACACAAGCGTAAATATATTACTGATAATGACATTCACATGAAAGTTGGCCCAGATGTTATAAACAGTGCTGCCAACTCATGAAGAAAAATAACTAGAGCGAATTTTTAATCCCGCGAAGTTTGACAAATAAATTCACCTTACTTTTTGCACAGTAGTAAACCACTCATGAACTCTGGCACTAGATAAACAAATCACCATAAACTTTTTTCATCAATTCAAATGTTTCGGTAAACGTTTTACCGATTTTAAAACCAAATTGTATACCAGCTCTGTGTTCGAAACTCATTTTTGAACCGATGACACAAACATACCGACACTTCAGACGCAATAACTTCGCTTCCACTGAACCGAATGTCACCAAGCTTTCACTGGAAGTGGGCTAGAGATTTAACTTCCAACGCATTAACTCATTAAAAAGATGGCGCCATCAAACATTTTTATGACGCCAGTCTTGTTTAGTTTGGACTTCATCTTGCAAACTTCACTTAATGCCCAATGCCAAAAGGGATACAATTAAAATAAACGCAAATAATTTAAATAATATGCAATGCAATAAAATAATCATTTCACCTTATTACAATTTCAAAACAATAAAATAACATTTTAACTATTTTTGCATATTTATTATTTTAGATTTAGTAAACTATCTTTATTATTTTAGACGTCTTTTCGTTTTTCTTTCTAAAAGTATGTAGATTTCTGTTGCTCTATTAAAAGTCCTATGGATGTCATCACTTGTCGCGTATCTGTCAAACTTCAAGAATCTTCGATTGTTGTTGTTGGGTTTTTGCTATAAGTTAAGTTAAGAAATAACTGCTGATCACCTACATAAACAAGCATGCTCTCTGCTATCCAACTAGCGCACGTCATACACATGCGACTCTACAGCATCCCATGCTGTTACAGTGCAAGTGTGAGTCGACTGCAGTGAGAGCGAGCAGAGCAGTTAACAGCAAAGAGGAATTAAGTGTGAATTTCACCTTCATCCAATAAGAATTGATTAACGTGGGTTCCATGCAAATGAACCAATTTGGGGATCACTGCGGTTGCCAGGGTTTGCTAAGCCTTACTAGAATTTAGGCTCCAGCTATTTAACCATTCCTTAACTGCATTTGTGCATCGCGACAATTTTTCAGTAGAAATATTTAAGCTTTTGCCTGCTGTCTATGGTTTTGTATCGTCTGCCAACGTAGCAATTGATGAGTTGATTTCGTCAGGTGGTGGTATGTCTGCAATGAAAAAAGTGGTCCTAGAACGCTTCCTTGCGGAACTCCAGCTGTTTTTTGATGAATATCTGAACATTGATTGTCGTATTTAATATACTCGTAGAAACTGCAGTCGGTTAAGTAGGTTTTTAAGATGTGTTAATAGTCCAAAGGTAGTATTTTTTTTATTTTGTGAAATAAGCCTTTAAGATACAACAATAAAAGCAATGTGTAGGCTCCATAAATATGGTTTCTGGGACGAAGACGGAACTTCGGGACACAGAGAAATCTTTAAGTTGCTATCTGAGCAGTATCCACTGTTTTTGTCACTTAAAGACGATCTGATACCCACAGTTTCATTTGGAAGGAAATTTGATGTCACGCAATGGAGCAAACCAGAATGCATGCAGGGAGGTTTGACGGATATTTTCTTTACCGATGGGTCCAAGAATGAAACAGGGTCTGGAGCCGGATGGTACTTAAACGATAGTAATAAGTATCACTATGCTATGGGGGAAATGGCGACTGTTTTGTCATCCTGAAAGTAGCCGAATGGTAATCGAGAGAAGATGGAGCGGGAAAAAGATTGGAGTTTTTAGTGACAGTCAGGCTGCACTGAAGGCCCTGGAGAACGCGAAGCAAACCTCAAAGATTGTTCAAGAATATAAGAAGAAGCTTAAATCTGTCGCAAGACCAAACAGGCTTGTACTTATATGAGTTCTGGGACACTCCGGTGTTCAAGGAAACGAAATTGGAATCAGTTCCGCAGGAATCATGAATTGGATCAGCGATTATGCAATCAACATAAAGAGCGACGGTCTGGTCTAGAACGCTTCAGAGCTGCAAAGTGTTTTGTGACAAGTCCGAACAGAAAACTGTCAAACTTTCTACTGAAACTTGGAAGGAAAGTCGTTCGGTTGATGGTCGGTACTATTATGTTTTTCTAAATCCAAATTGATGAATCGGTTTTTTGTTCAAAATTTGGGTCAGCCAATCATGCAGTAATTTTTCAGGAATTTTTGATATTGTCGATAGTCAGCTTATTGATCTGTACGATGATACGGCAGTAGGATCCTCACCCGGTTTCGGCAATGCAATAAGCTCTGCAACTTTCCAAAGAACGAAACATTGTATAAAAAACGTTTTGCAAATGTATATACTCGTATGCGTTGATGTGTAGCTCCGATAATGCTTTTCCTGTTATCATGCCATATCCCGGTGCCTTTTTTGTGTTTTATTCCTTTTTTGATGCAAATTTTTATTTCTTGTGTATTCGTCCTTTTTGTTTTTGTAAAATCATACTGGAAGTTTCTCTGGTTGTGCTTCTTCTTTTCTTTGTCATTGAACGGAACTTCTTCGAAATGATTTGTCAAAACTTACTCCTTTTTCTCTTTTATAACGCCCCAACAACTCATTGTCATTTTTTTTAATGGTGGTTGATGTTTTATTTGGGTTTTGAATTTTTTTCTAAATTCCCATAAAGAGTAGTTTGTATCTTGATTAGGAGTCAGGCTCTGCAATAATTTTCAATTTCTATGTTATTTCTTTTATTTAAAGTATCTCTTAGAATTTTTGTGGCTAAGTTTAGTTTTCGTTTGTTGTCAGGGAATCCGGTTTTTTCTGTTTAGAAAAATTGAATTAAATCCACAAAAGAATGTCATGCATTCGTTACTTGCAGATTAGTCGCAACACAGTAAGGAAAAAATTATAAAAATTAACAAGATTTTTCAGCAACTTGAACTTTGCACTAAAATAAAGTCTTTTCCAATAACAGGTGTTATTGGTGAATGGATTGCGCTATCGAAAGATGGTTAACGATTTTTATGGCCCTAATTGGATGTTATTGATCTGGACAACGTTTATTTTCAATAAGACGGCGCTTTGTGCCACACAAGCAAAAGTTTTCGGATTGTGTTATTTCTCGAAGAGGTGATCACAATTGGCCACCGAAATCTTGTGATTTAACACCTTGTGACTTTTTTCTTTGGGGCACGTGAGAGAGAAGGTCTACGCCAACAGCCCAGGATCGATTCAAGACCTCAAAAATGGAATTCGTGATGCTATCGAGGACATAGAGCAGTCACTTTGTATTTCGGTTATGGAAAATTTCATGAAAAGGATATTGTCTTGTAAGGTGGTCGTAGTGGTCACTTGCCCGCTGTTATTTTCCACTGTTAACGGTATACCTTCCTCCTTATAATGAAGTAAACATCCGGTCATTTATACTAAAAAATAGCATTTTTCTTTGAATATAAAAATAACACCTTTGTTTGGAAACCCCTATATAATAAGTTATGAAACTGCACACGGAGAATCTTTCTAGAAACTACTATATAATCAAAAATATTAAAAAATAGAAATTGGGAAAAAATTTGTGAAACTTTTGTATAAAGTTGTTAACTCTAGACGTCAATTCCTCGTCGTTTCGACGAACCTTGATAGCAGTTTACATTTTATTATTGTTTCCCCTAACCCTCTACCGCATATAACGCCAAATATGGCTTTTACCTTTGATTGTGTTGTATTTTTATAAAAACGGGACTTAATCAAAAGAGAATAATAATTATCACATTCTATGCTTTGTTTTCTTCTCATACGCAAAACTAAATATTGTCAACAAGTGTTTTAGCTACCTTTTCCGTTATCTTTTTTTGAGTGCTTCAAGTGTGAGAACAAAAGCAAATTTTGAAGTGATTTATGTGCACTATTGCATAAAAAATAAAAGCAAGATTACAGCAAAAAATATACCTATATTTGTATAGAAAGTGAAATTATTTTTTTAATAAAAATATAATTTATATGAAAAGTAAGTATCTTGGGTTTGATTTTTTGTAAAAACTGACGAAGCCATATATGGCATTTCATGCACTAATAGTAGGTAAATAATGAACTAACATATGTGTATACATATTTCTGTTTTGTTTTTTGATAAGTCGCAATGGAATTTCTTAGAAATGAATGTACGATCATTTTATGGTAACTTAAAGTATGTTTATGAAGTTAATAAAGGTGATCAAAGTGATGATGACTACATATCTGATACCTTCTACATCAAATGCAAAATCTGCTAAAAAGCCTAGACCTCAAATTTGGAAAGAAATTTGTTTGCCTCCTTATTCCAGTGAAAATTTTCCATTTCAAGGAGATTCAAACCTTCCTGACTTTATTTAGGAACTGGAGACACCAGCAGATATATTTAATTTTATTTTCAATGACGATTTGATGAACTTTATTGTAGAACAATCGAATTTAATTGCATTACAAATGGATATATATTAAATAAACCTGCCAATATTACTCGGAACGAGATTGATCAGTTTATAGGTGAGTTCAAGTAAAAAAGTTAAAAAAATTACTTATAAAAATTATTTCAGGCATAACAATATACATATCTTTGATAAAACTACCATCATCCAGACATTACTGGAATACATTCGTTGGCCAAGAATTTGTACGTAACGTAACAGATGGGAAAACAACAAACGATTTTTACACTTCAATAATAATGAAAATATAAGATCACCAGGTGAACTCGGGTTTGATAAGCTCTTTAAGATTCGACCATTGTTAGACAAAATTCGTGCTCGATTGTTGCTTGTACCCAAAGAAGAACATTTAGTGGTTGATGAACAAATAATTCCCACAAAGTGCCGCCATCACCTCAAACAGTACAATCCAGCTAAACCCCACAAATGGGGATTCAAAAATTTTGTCTTGAGCGGAGTTTCAGGTTTCAGTTACGATTTTGATATATTTGCCGGAGCTCAAAGCGATATATTCCCGGAAGGAGCACCAAATATAGGAGTAAGTGGAAATGTTGTAACGAGACTAGCAGCTACAATACCAAAAGGAAAAAACTATCAACTATTTTTTGATAATTGGTTTAACAGTCCGCAGTTTCAGGTGCATCTAATGAAAAATGGTATATTACCTTTAGGCACAGTAAGGTTAAATCGTGTAACAAATTGTATGATGCCAACCGAAAAAGAAATGAAAAAGTTAGGCCGTGGAAGTATGGTTGAAAAAGTAGCAGATATTGATGGAGTTGAACTTGGTCTCGTCACTTGGTTTGACAACAAAGTGGTAAATATTCTTTCAACCTATGTCGGATGTCACCCTATGTCAACGAAAAAACGATACTGTAAAAGAGAGAAGAAGTATATTGAAATCAATTCTCCTAGCGCAGTTGATGTTTATAATTATTATATGGGTGGCGTTGATTTACTGGACTCTTTACTAGGCCTTTATAGAATACAACTGAGGACAAAAAAGTGGTATAAAAAGATTTTTTTTTCATATGATTGATATGTGCGTTGTCAATGCTTGGATTTTATGGCGTCGAAAGTCGAAAGAATATATGCCATTGTTTGACTTCAAGCTTTCAATAGCTGAACATCTTTGCAAAGATGGTAAATTGAAAAAACGTGGACGACCTATATCCACATCATCAAACTCTCCATCGGCAAGTAGAGAAAATATACCTACCAGCAGTAAAAGAAGAAAGCGACAGGATTTCTTCTTGAGTTCTGTGCGGACGGACAGAATAGGCCATTTCCCGAAATGGATGAAAAACCGACAACTTTGTCAAAATGATTGCTCTTTTCGCTCATACACCTTTTGCGAAAAATGCAACGTGTTCTTGTGCTACAACGACAAAAGGAACTGTTTTACAAGTTTCCACACCCAATAAATTGTTTTCCCAAAAATAACCCTAAACGCATATAAGGCCATATATGGCTTCATTTTTTTTCTTCCAAACCGCCAAGTGAATTTTTTAATTTTTGTTAAATACGCAATAAATTACCCTGAATCAACATAAATTTACGGTGTTTTATTTATTTTCATTATTTTAAACATTTCCATGCAGCAGAGGGCTAATTGTATTTCTTAGATTTTTCGAACAGCTTTAGTCGTTGGTGAGCTTAGGTTGTGTGCGCAAGAGTTCAGCTGCGCTAGTTACTTGCAAGGACTCTTGAAAAGGCTTTGTTTTTTTTTTTTGTTTTTTTGGGTGGATGAGGTAGGGTTCAAAATGCCTTCGCACTTACAGCGACCGTCGTCTACTGCGTCGTGTGATGTGGCCACTAAAACGATCAGGAGGAAGAGACACCCTTCTGGGGAGACACCCATCTCGGAACTGCTTTCTATGTTACTTCGGGAGGGCCCAGAACGGCATCCATAAAGGACCAATTCTATTCACCCATGCCTGGGTTCAACATATTTGTAGCCAGCTTTCATGCTATAGGCTCGTCTTCTTGTGTCTCTATCTGTGAGGCTACGCTTTGTTGCACTGTGTCGAGGTCGATCATTTTTTTCCGTAGTACGTTATCGATGTATTTCTTTACCGCGTTCCAGCTGTCCTCTGTCTTATGTTGATTATGTTGCTCGGTGCGATTACACTAATCTGCTCCCTCAGTAAATTTCTTTCCGCGAGCCATCTATTACAACTAAAAAATGTGTATTCAGCGTCATCGCTTAGCGCTTTGCAGTATATGCACTTGGAATCGGTTTCCTTGCCCGGAATTATCCGTGCCCCGAGAGGAACTGAGTTAAGAAGTAGTTTACTTCCCCGAAGTTCCTTTGGACCCATTTGTCAATTGATGTAATAAGTTTCGCCGTCCATCTGCCACTCGGTTCAGTGTCCCATCGGCTTTGCCACCGCAGCATGGTTGGGCACCTCGGTTCTGAGAAGCTAGTGATGACATGTTTCTTCTTGGAATCCCACGCATCTATTTATTCCCGGACCATGAGGTCGACGGTTATCTGCCCGCTGATCACGAAAGTTGCTGCTCCTGAGACAGTGCGGTAGGCTGAGGCAACTCTGAGTGGCGCTGTTCGTTGCACAGCCTCCAGTGCTTTGCGCTTCGCTTTGCAGTTTAGCACAATTCCCCATACTTCGCTGCCGTCCAGAAGAATTGAGCTTGTGACTGCCATAATTAACTTTCTTTTGCTCTGTGTTGGCCCACCGCTCTGTGTTTGGTCTCATTTTGGAACGAGCTTTCGGTATAACCATCATGTATGAGTATAATCACGAAATAAATACGATTTTCAGTAATATCTCGGCTCCAGCGTAATATGGCGGGTAAATTTTTATACACGAACGCTTTCTGGGCAATTAAGAATGCAACAAAAACAAATGAGCTAGATTACTCCAGATGATGTAACGTACAATCAAAAACTGACTTTTACTTATGTGTAGGGAACTTACGAGGCTCGACAGCAGCTTGAATTGAACACTTTTCAAGAATGTATTCATCAGTCTGTTATTACAATAATTTCCCGATAATATTGGTTGCATACTTGTAATGCACATCTCGCCCCAAGCGGTGACTAATGATACTAAATTATAACATTTCAGATTATCCTTTTCTTGCTACCGGATCGGGTATGACTCTTCACTAATTCAATGCAAAACTCCTCAATTTCGTAAGCATACCTCAGTTACTCAGGAAATTACTCAGCTTTCGCATACTTCCGCTGGAGTTCAATATGAAATGGCTTCCTTTCTGCAACTTTTCATTAGAAACTCAATCAAGTGCGAATACAAAGCAACTCAGCCAGCCACTACAAATACACAAATACTCACACTAGCAACGACAGCAGTGTAGCTACAGGAACAACAACAAAACACACTTAGTAACCAGTGATGATAACTAAACGATTTCCACATTTCCTACCCACTTACACTAACAACAATCCACTATAGTTGTAGAGTTGCGATGAAGTTAGTGAAATCTGTCGTCGATTGGCGTTTTCCCATTGGTATTAGGCAACAACCAACAGGCACCAGTAAGGCAGCCACATTGAGCTTGGTAGTTAATAGTGAATCACTGCGGCAACGAGTTTTGCAATCGCACAGATAATCACTCAATATTGACAACTTCTTATTGTCACTTCCGTTGTGGAGGGGTGGATTGTGAAGCAGGACGAAAGCACCACTTGATCAGGAGCCGAGTTGTGAATGGCAAATGGGCGCAGCAATGCACAGTGGTTGTCAGTTCATATCGTAGAGCGACAAAAATAGAAAAAGTGTTGGTAGATGTACGAAATTCCTACGAGATTATTATGAGGGTAAGGAAATTTGCGGCAAAATTTTCAAAAATAATTTGGGAATTGAGAAAAACCTCATGCAAAAACGAAATGCCACCTCAACCGTATTAGAAAAATTTGAATATAACTTTTAGCAAAAATTGATTTAAAAAAAAATTACTAAAAAGAATATAAATTCGAAAACTTTTTAAAGAACACAGAATTTGCTTGCATGCTCACTTTTTTATTGGGTTGTTTATTTTTTTTCTAAATTAAAAAAAAAAATAAATATAGCCTTGTGTCGATTTTGAGTAAATCCATTATTCCCTCGACTGAAAACTTCAAGGTTTTTGTGAGTGAAAAACTGGTTCGAGTATATTTGACAGGCACCTTTATAACTCCGCTTAGCCCACTCAGGGCATCTGAGAATGCAACTTGATGGATATATCAGTCGATGCCTCTCAGTATATGCCGTGCCATCCGAATTCAAAGTGGTCAAGGGATAACGAAAGATAGAAGGTAAAGGTAAAGATAAAGATACATGGCACCACCTGATCTTTCCTACGTAGAGGAGGCATTTCTCTTCCTCTGCTACCACCAGACAGCACCGCATCGAATACTTTCAGAACCGGAGCATTTATTTCCATTCGGACGGCATGACTCAGCCGACGAAGTCGTTGGATCTTGATTCGCTACACTATGTATGTCGATGGCGTCGTAAAGCTCATGCGGGTCATTGTTCCATCACCTAAGATACTCGTCATCACCAACATGCAAAGGTCCAAAATGTTCCGCAGAATCTTCCTACCAAACACTCCAAGGGTCGACAGATATTGTCATCGTCCAAGCTTCTTCGCCATATGTTAGGTCGGGCATGAGTGTGAGTTTTTTTCATTGAGAGAGGACTTTGCTACTCATTTGCCTACTTAGTCCAAAGTAGAACTTGTTAGCAACAGAGATTCTATGTTGAATTTCCAGGCTGCCATTATTATCGGTGTTAATACTGGTTCCGAAATAAACGAAGTCATTTACAACCTCGATACGAGGTACTTCGTTTTGTATTATTTCACCACCAAACCCATTCGCCAACAATTGCACGCTTTTATAAAAAATTGTTAGTTGGCGTTTCGGAAGTTTAAATTTAAGCAAGTTTTTACCACAACAAATTTTTAACAATTTCGTCGTAAGTTGCCCCTTTTTCATTCCGTACTAGGTTCTCGCCGTTACTGCGGTACCGAGTCTTCAATGAATTCCTTATTACTATGAGCAAGAAACGGATCAACAGAACAACTGCCAGCGTCCTCACAGGTGCAGGGTCTCTAAAGCGCTCGGGCTGAAACTGAATTTGAGAAGGACAAAACGTCTGCTTGGATTCAACAGAATAACTGCCAGCGTCCTCACAGGTGTTATAACGGGTCATTGCACTACTGGCACCCTAGCCAGTACAATGGATATGCCTCGCAATGATTTTTGTAGTAGCTGTGGAAATGAAGAAGAAATTCAGTTGATACAACACCTCTTCTGAGAATGTTCTGCACTTCAAAGAAGGCACGACTTAGAGAGGCCTAAGAGGCTTAAGAAGGCGATTATTTCTTTGAAGACCTGAGAAGTTTGCAAAATGTTTCACTGGAGGGACTAATTACCTTCTTAAATCAAGGAAATCAAATGCTGGCATCACAATGAGCCTTAAGGCCAACGAGTGTCCTTTCGTAGACCAGCGACCAGGTTAACCTAACCTAACCTAACCTAACCTAAAAGGAAGGTTTACTCTTTCTAGGCATATTTTGCATATAATATTTATTATGTAATTAACAGCCACTCCTCGCAAGTATCCAAATTCGAATGAACTACACATTTTTTCTAGAACTAAGGCTAGGGCTACTTTGTTGCTAACTCAATGACTTTGTACGAGTTTTTTATAAGTTTGTATCAATCAATAGCAAACAAATATTTTGCTCATAAAATTGGTTTGGTCTCAAGCTAGCAGCTCTGTATGATGATGCTGAATCATCTTGAAAAAATATGACACTTCATTGGGTTACAACAGATCGTCAATTGTGGGAATAAGTCCTTCGGCCATAATATTTTTATAATTTGCTGCATTCATGGACAGTAACAAAAGGCCTCTCACCCACCATCAATCACTAGCCTGCTTCTTATATCACAACATATGGAAAATGCAGCAACATAGGAAGAATGTTAAGCCATTTCACACGCCAAACTCTTTTGCGTCCATTCACTTCAAGAAAATTGATTTTGCGCAGCTACGCGATCTTTTTCGAGCTTCAAATCCGATATCCATCTATTTTTAAGGCATGCCTTTTGGGCTCAGCTGGGCTTCATTTCGCCTTTTAATGGGCGTGACGCCCTCCTTCTTTGACGCTCGTTTTTTGATAAGCCATTAAAATGCGGCGTATGGATCACACATGGCATTTTTAGCGACGAGTCTTTTCCTTATTTCTGCCTCAAAAACATACAATTTTCTGCTTTCGCACTTCGGCCATTCTACAATATTTCACGCATTTCATACTTGCACTTTCTTTTTAACAGAGAAAATGATTCTAATCGGCTGGCTCAACGAAATGGGTTGTGCTTGACTACCATTCGATTGGCTACTGGCTCGTTATCCACTGTGAATATAAGAAATATTATAGTATGTTATTTACCTAAAATAAAAAAAATGTATGATTGCTCATTTCACAATCTGCTCTGTGCTTATCAGGCGAGAATATTTCGAATTACTAACACTTTTCCTTAAACTTCGAGATTTAATATATATATCCCCCACACCTCGTACATTGATTTAATTCTGCGTACAACCTAGTTGTAGAATTTTTGTCACTACTTGTAACACTGTGCAGTATTGCGTAAGAAAATGAAGAGGATGGCGGAGTGGGAGTACACATTTCAGCGTTCAATATATCCTGGAAGAGTCCTTTCACTACTATGTCGATGGCTATGACTGGTGGTTGTCTGGCCACGCGCCATCTATAATTCACCATCATCGCCGTTGATGCTAATGGCGGCACGTGATCACCGCACGCACACACTCACATACACCAGCTGCACTCATAATTCGGTAGCAATCAGCGCTGCGAGTGCTTGATGCCTGGCGTCTGATGGTAGCGTCTGTGTGTCAGCCGACCGGAGGCGCGCAGTTGGGCTAACGTAATTCGATGTTTGCAATTTAATTGACATTGAAGTAAGCCAACTGCAGCCAAACTTATGCCTGGCATTGCACAATTTCTTTCTTATTTGTGCCCCTATACTCGTACAGCCACCCATTTCCACATAATTTCCCTTTAGCATTTCGCTCGACGCTGTTTTTGTTTGATTTTCATCTCGTGATTTTTATTTGCTCGTTAATCCCATTGTTGCTTGGTCCCGCTTGATATTTTTCGGAAGCTATTGCTGCTGCCACTGTTTCAAATGCAAATGTCAAACTTTTTACTCGACGAATTTTTTGCAGTCGATATTTGCTCACTGTGCGTCGGTTCGATGCGGTGCGTCAATGCGTCATGCGCTGGCCGGAAACTGCCATAGAGGGGTGATTTCACTTAAAAATAAAGTGAACATACAATAAAATACACATTCAGAAATTCAGAGGCGCACACACGTACAGTTGCGGGCATAAAATCAGGACTCCTTGAAGGTATATGACAGTTGCTGTTCACATTTATGAAAACGGCCTGAAAACGGGGTAATCGACCATTGTGGTAACATTTAAAGTGATCTCATCCTCTGCTCCTATCCAGGCCTGTTATTCCCATGCACGTATCTGAACAATGAGACCTCAAATTTCTAACACTTAGATAGAGAAATAGATGATGTTGGACGAATTTGGTTAAATGGTCACAGTGGCATTGTGGAAAACTATTGACAATGAGAGATTCGACTGAAACTAAAGAAAGGTTTCTTCTTTCCAGGGCATATTTTACCTGGTTATCCAAGTTATAATAAAACTAAAAACCACACCTCGGAAGAATCTTTCGTTCCTAATGAACTACAAATTCGCGTCGGATGCATCGGAAAAGAAAATTTCGTGACAACGGAGCTTTCGCTGGATTAGTACACGATATACTTCTACCCACGGGGTGGTTCGATGGTGGTTAAGCAAACTTCTAAGACTAATAAAGCCGCAGCTCTCAAATTTTGTGGTTGTTCTTACCGGACATTGTCCGATAGTAATCCAAGCGGTGAGACGAAGTATCGTTTTTAGTCCTTTCTGCAACAGGTAAACTGATCTCAGCATCTCATCCTCGGCTACCCTACTCTCGGCGGACAGAGATTAAGACAACTTTGCTACATATACGGAAATAGCAAGTTTAGATTTCACACACCTGATTACTTTCATCAGTAGTATGAAGCAGTTAGCACAACTGTGAATAGTCACCGCTCTTCTTCAACATACATAATTTCCAAAAATTGGTGCTTACCCCCTTCCTTTCCATTAATTCTATCTTTTACTCCAACAGGGGACGAAATTTTGTATTCGTCCAAGTAGGTCCTCGCACGGGCAACCATCTTCCAACCTTCATATAGCCTCCTCAAAAGGAGCTCAAAGGATGATTAAGCCTCTCCACATGGATGCCAATCGGATAATGCCCAGTTGGTGCACCCACCACATCTGAGGGTTTAGACTTTGTTAGTCTTAAGAGCTCGTCCAGCGAATATCTCATATTAGAAAAAGGTTCCAGGGATCTTTCAAGTCTGAGCGCTGAGTTGAAACGTATTCAACTATTCATTAAACGTGGCGATTTCGCTAAAACCTTGCCTGATTCCCATTGTGTCACTCCTTTGGATGTATTTGTTTCAACGTGTAATTTCCATTACTCCAAGATATTTAATTTCTTTAGACAGCTGGATTGTGACTCCTTTTAGCTTAAGCAGAACGAGTCCATCAAGTTGACCCTCCTTCTGGTGCAGAGGACAATGCCAGTCTTGGTGCGATTTGCCGATAGCCCATTCGCACAGCACCAAGTGTGCCAGAGTTCTCTGCTCTTTCCTATGTACTGATGTTCATAAGCGAAGGGTCTGTTACCAAACAGGCAACTTCGTCCGCATATGCTTGTATGTAGACTCCCGAGTCGTTTAAGGTGGTGAGTAGAGGATCGATCACCATGCACCTGAGCTATGGAGATAGTACACAGCCTTGGGGGCTGCCTCTATTGACCCCGCATGACACCAGGAGATCTTCCTCTGTTCGCGCCGTAATGATTCTTTGGGATAGGTCATGCCTACTAGCAGAGCTGCCCATACTATCAAAAGTGGCATTATCAAAAGTCCCTCTATGTCCAAAAACATGCTCGCAGGACTTTCCACTTTGAAAGGCATAAAATGGAGAAAGAGGGTGTGACTTCCGCGACTTCTGAAGTATATGCAATTCCATTAGTCGTTCGAGACTTTTCAGCATGAAAGTAGTCATGCAGATGGGTTTAAAGCTTTTGGGGTTGGTGCAGTCATCTCTTCCAACCTTATGGATGAAGGTGACCCTCACCATCCTCCAATAGCGTGGTATATAGGCCAGTGACAGGTCTGCAGTGAAGATTTTCTTCAAGCTTTCTTCAACGCCTTCTTTCAGCATAACAGAATATGTGCCAATCGGGCCGGGGGACTTATAGCCGCCAAAAGATTCGATGGCAAATCGAATGGCGGCCTCATTTACCACAAATCTGGATCAACGTATCAGTCATGCCAAGAAGGTATAGCAGCTCTGATAACAGTCTTTTTCGATAAAGGCGTTGCCGGTCAATGCTTTTCTGATTACTTGGAAAGTGAAATCCCATCAGCAAGCTGAGTGTCTCACTTTGTCTCTCCGTGAAAGAGCTATCAGATTTTCTAAGTTACCCCAGCTTTGTGGTTGGATCTCTTCTCAGGATTCTAACCAATTTCGCCGTGCCACTCAGAAATTCAATACCGCTGCAGAATTCCCTAAAAGAAGCTCTTTTCGATTCCCGAATTAGCTTCTTGTAGTTCTTCTGAACATGACGGTAGCATAGCCCGGTATTAAGGCATAGTTTGTTTTGCCGAGCCCAGTCATTCAAAGCATTCAAGTTTTTCTGTGAAAACAACGTATCCCATAGAAAGGAGATTTCGCAAATAGTCTGGATAGAGTAAATATTTAGAACACTAGAAATGCTGTCATGTGGTACTTCAGAAGTTGACCAAAATGTATGAAATTTGGTATTCCCAATTTCAAGAAGTGAGTTTCTATTTGACAGCTATGATTTCAGGAACTCTGAGGTGGAAGCATAGGATAGGTTAAGTTAGGTTGAAGCGGTTGTCCACTGTGGGACACATTCAGGCTCATGGCCCATTGTGATGCCGCGTGCGGAATTTGCCCTTATCCGTCCCAACTTTTATTATTGCCATCAGTTCAGCCTGAAAGACACTACAGTAGTCGGTAAGCCGAAAACTGAAGGAGATTCCCAGATGCCAGGAATATATACCCACCCTGCCCTCGAGCTTTGAGCCATCTGTGTATATATGGATGGACTCGCCCTGCCTTACCTCGTCCCGTTCCCACTCTTCCCTCAAGGGTCGTAAACGTTGTAATGGCAAGTATAGGCGGGACTGTATAGTGCACCTATCCGGAAAGCCCCAATGTGCCATCTAGGATTTTACCATGGCCATAGTCTGCGTTTGACCACTTATTTAGAGTGTTCAGCCTTATTGCCGCGCTGCGTGCGTTATATATTCCCTGCAGGTCTACTTAGTACGGGATCCGGCTGCAGATTTGGTGTAGTCATCGAGTACATGCTGAAATCTACATTTTTACCCACATTTATGATTAGGAGAATAAAAATTCACCAAGTTGCCAGTAGAAATTGGCCGAAAGTATTTTTAATTAAATTATTGTTAATTGATTTTGCGGGAAAAATTTCATTAACCAAGTTTTGAGATAAAATATCGTTCGGTTTACTGCAATAGGTGTAAAGACTTGAAAAAACCGTAGTTGCCGTTGCGCGCTTGGCCGCACCTCTCCGCAGCCAGGTATAAACAGGTATGATTTCGATAGATGTATTTATACATCCATAACGTATATTGATCTGTTATAGATCAAAATATAGCTAATTTTTTTCTCATTATTATGATATATGACAACCTAATTAAATCTGGCCGAAAGTTAGGGTTGCCAGCAGTTAAAGATGGGAAAAATTGAAGGTTGAGTGAGAGGAAGCTAGCGCGTAACATCACTAGTCTAACAAGGATAGCGACATTTTAAGGCTATTGCGCATGCGTCAGATGCTGGTGTTCTCAATCACCAGTTCAAACAATAGCAAGATCGACCAAAGAAATAAATACTCCAAAAGAATAATCATTCTTTCAAAACTACAAATTTTATAAATACAACAAAAAATTAATATTGATCAAAAGTAAAGCCAAGGTTACTATGTAAAAAAAAAAATTAGAAAAGAGGTTGACCCACACACACATCCACACATCCACATTTTTAATTTTTTTAACGGGAAGTTAAAAATTCTATTGTGCAAGTACTGTATGAAATAATTTTTGATTTTATTCAAGAAATCAATTATTTGGTACATATAGATTAAACATTCTAGTATATGGAAAATTAAAAAAATATATCTTGTAATTCCGTGACTTATTTTTAAAAATCTGAATCATCGGAGCTTTCATTTATACTATCATCGCTGCTATCACTTTCATCGCTGCAAATATCAGAATTGCCGTCATTATTGGAGGATTTGTTTACAGAATCACACAGCACACTCTCCACTTGCGTTGGAGTTGAGTCTCCCAAGAACCATGTAGGTTTTAAGAAACCATTTGATACCAGCCAACCATTATTTTCCGCGCTGAACTTGATACAATTTGGCTCAGTAGCATTTAGCCACATCGAATTAACAAAGATCGTCCGCAATAATTTTTGTTTCAAGGATTTCCAGCATGGTGGAATATGAGTTGAGTCGAAACCTTTAATTCTTTTCATAAATTTTTCATTTACATTTTGTTAAATAATAAAAATCTTGCGGCATTCACACTTTGGCACTTTGGAAGTCCATACATAAAATCAAAAATTATTTCATACAGTACTTGCACAATAGAATTTTTAACTTCCCGTTAAAAAAATTAAAAATTTTTTTTTTACATAGTAACCTTGGCTTTACTTTTGATCAATATTAATTTTTTGTTGTATTTATAAAATTTGTAGTTTTGAAAGAATGATTATTCTTTTGGAGTATTTATTTCTTTGGTCGATCTTGCTATTGTTTGAACTGGTGATTGAGAACACCAGCATCTGACGCATGCGCAATAGCCTTAAAATGTCGCTATCCTTGTTAGACTAGTGATGTTACGCGCTAGCTTCCTCTCACTCAACCTTCAATTTTTCCCATCTTTAACTGCTGGCAACCCTAACTTTCGGCCAGATTTAATTAGGTTGCCATATATCATAATAATGAGAAAAAAATTAGCTATATTTTGATCTATAACAGATCAATATACGTTATGGATGTATAAATACATCTATCGAAATCATACCTGTTTATACCTGGCTGCGGAGAGGTGCGGCCAAGCGTGCAACGGCAACTACGGTTTTTTTAAGTCTTTACACCTATTGCAGTAAACCGAACGATATTTTATCTCAAAACTTGGTTAATGAAATTTTTCCCGCAAAATCAATTAACAATAATTTAATTAAAAATACTTTCGGCCACATTTCTACTGGCAACTTGGTGAATTTTTATTCTCCTAATCATAAATGTGGGTAAAAATGTAGATTTCAGCATGTACTCGATGACTACACCAAATCTGCAGCCGGATCTTAGACTAACTGGAAGGAAGTTTAATATCGCATACAGTGCTTTCGATTATGTAATTGACATTGCACCGGTTATAAGAACAGATGCTGGTCTTTGGACTGTGCCAACTCTTTTAATGTTTACGCTCTTCTCAAGGGCATTCCATCATATTTCAATACCGTAGTAGAGAATTGGTCCAATTACTGCTGTGTACAACCAATGTATCATGCTGGGTTTCAAAGCCCATTTTTTCCCAGTAAGCCTTCCGTAGAAGTATAACGTCGTCGTAGATTTACGAACTCTATCTGCGACTTTGAGCCCCCAATTTAAAGCGGAAGCGTAGGTTTTGAAGTTTCCAGACGAGGATTTTGTGCGAGACTGTGTCAAATGCTTTCGCAAAATCAGCGTATATGGTGTCAACGTGAGATCTACTCTGTAACTCACAAAACTGATTAAAAACAGCTAAATTCATAGTCTTATTTTTATGTATGCAACTGTATAAATGCAGTATGTATGCATGTATTTTTCATATAAATACAAGCACATAAATAGCTACTTGGTTATCGGTTCTCGTACTCGCTATCGGGTACTTAGAACCACAAGCCGACATTCTTCATATTTTTCATAAATAAATATATATAGTATGTATGTAATGTGTATATGTATAATGTGTGTATATTTATATATACCTGCCCATGCACATTTTTTGTTTTCGATAGTGTACCCCTAAGGCGAAGCGTATAAATATTTGCTCATGATTAGTGAAAGTGGTGAAATATCAGCAAATCGTGTTTTATGCTTTTGGAGATTCCTGATTGCGCCCGCGGGATTTCGCGCGTACGTACGGAGCGTGTTGTTGGCATATGAATTTTTTAAATAATTTTGCGCGAAATTTAATATACATTTGTATGTAGTGTGTGAACACATTTGAAATATTGCACTAAAAGTACTATTTGAAATATCATACACAGCATTTCACAAAAGTGGAGGTACATACATACATATGTATATTAGGCTTCAGGCGTTGTTTATGCCAATTTCAACAATTTTAGAACTATAAGTGAACGTAAAAAAGTTTTGAATGTAACTGGGAAATGGTTAACCGCGTTCGATAACTTGAAATGACCGCGAAGGAAAAATTTTCAATCACATTCGAATTATGAGAAAATTTAGCTCATAGTTTCGAAAGTATGCCTTTGAAGTCAAAAATGAGTATGAATTATTTGAGATTACCCAGTTGCCTTCAAGCGGCATGCATCGCTTGCATGGCTTGCATCGATGTTGTTGAGTTCTGGGAAAAATTAGAAGGAGTAGTAAAAATACACAATAAATTAATGAAAACGGGGTATTTTAGGATACCTCATATACAAACCTAACCTCAAAATCGCTTATAAATGTCATAAAAAGCGTACCAGGAAGGGTATGACTATGAAACTTTGTGCATATTTTTAATTCAATATAATTAGCAAACATAGGAAAAGTCAGCAACATCTATTTACTTGAAGGTATATATATATATTATATATAATTGGCGCGCACACCCTTTTTGGGTGTTTGGCCGAGCTTCTTGTCCTATTTGTAGTGTGCGTCTTGATGTTGTTCCACAAATGGAGGGACCTACAGCTTGAAGCCGACTCCGAACGGCAAATATTTTTTATGAGGAGCTTTTTCATAGCAGAAATACACTTAGAGATTTGCCATTGCCTGCCGAGGGGCGACCGCTATTAGAAATATGTTTTTTTTAATTTTGATGTTTCACCGAGATTCGAACCTACGTTCTCTCTGTGAATTCCGAATGGTAGTCACGCACCAACCCATTCGGCTACGGCAGCCGCCTTTTTTTACTTTAAGGTAGTCAGGTTAAAAATTGAAAATTTCATAAAGCGAAAAAAGCTGTAGCTGAAGAAGAAAAAAAAGCAGACGAAAACAGAAAATCTACGGGATAAGCTGAGCCGCCGAAAAAGAAAGAACGCAGATAGAAAAAAGGTGTAAAGACTGGCGATGCACCAAAAAGCAAACATCTTGCGTCGACGAATAAGTTAATGGTCAAACTTAGTGCGTGGAAGATTTGAAGAACGCTGTGTGGGCGGCTTACTGCCATTTGACGAAAATCCCCAGCATTCCCATTGCCCGGAGGGTGCCGAGTCTTGGTGTGAGTATCAAAAAATCAAAGCCGAAAAGAAGGAACATACTTTTGTTCATCGGTCTGCTTTTGACGGGGATACTGTATTGCTTTTGAAGCCGATTTAAGCCGAAGAATTGTCGTCGGAGGATCTTTCGAAACGCTGCTTAAGCAAAAACACGCACAGGGCATAGACGAGTAATGTAAGTACGAATTTTGTAAAGAAAATCTACTCGAAAACTTGAAACCTGTTTTTCTCAAAAAAACATTTTCTGGTCTGTCAACGACTTACAGCAAATTCTATTTAACCGATTAACATGAAATTTTCATCAGTTATTCCACACATCAGTGGCAGATGCTAATTTCGTTTCTTTTCAGCCCTAACTTTCCATACTACAGTTTGATTACCACCCGAAAAAAATATATTTTTTTTTCAAAGTCCGCCATTTTGTTATTTTTCAAAAAAAAAATGTCCATTGTAGCACCTGCCAGAATGAAAAGTCTACAGAATAATAATCAGTTTAACTTTTTCGTTCCAGATGTTCTGAAGAGCCAAAATCCTGTTGACAAGCCTCCTATCTTTTTTTTAAGACGCTTACTTTGGTGCCATACCTATGTAAAAAAAACAATATTGTCGTTGTATACTATTTGATGTCAATAATAACATACTATAAGTTCAAAACGATCGCATTTTATTTTCTTAAAAAAAATTCCTAAAAATATCCATACAAACCTAACCTCAAAAACGTTTAAAAATGTCATAAAAAGCGTACCAATGAATGTACGTCTTAGAAATTTTAACCATATATTTATTTTACACTCTTCATTAAAACATCCTTAAATGACTGCAATCCTGACCTTTTACGTACACCCCCCATATAAACCTAACCTCGAAAAGTAAAGGGTGGTTAAGTTTCAAGGGCCGGTGTTGATTTTAAATAAAATAAAACTTTTTTTCAAAATTATTATCATTTTTCTTTATTATAATAATATTGGTACGATTCAATTGCGCATGAAACAAAATATTGGCCAAACGGCGGCCGCGGCCTCAACGGCACACCTCCATTCTATGGTCCAAATTTTCGTTGACGCCGAGGCATAATTGAGGTTCTATGCCGTTAATGTGCCGAATTATCTCATCCTTTAGCTCTTGAATTGTTGCTGTCGTACACCTTTTCTTTCAAATAACCCCAAAGAAAGAAGTCCAACGGTGTCAAATCACATGATCTTGGCGGCCAAATGACATCGCCGCGAAGTGAAATTATTCGGCCATCAAATTTTTCGCGCAAAAGAGCCATTGTTTCGTTAGCTGTGTGACAAGTGGCACCGTCCTGTTGAAACCACATATCGTGCACATCCATATCTTCCAATTCTGGCCATAAAAAGTTCGTTATCATCTCACGATAGCGATCACTATTCACAGTAACTGCCTGACCGGCCTCATTTTGGAAAAAATACAGTCCAATGATGCCGGCGGCCCATAAACCACACCAAGCAGTCTTTCTTTGTGGGTGCATTGGTTTTTCGGCAATCACTCTTGGATTATCATTCGCCCAAATGCGGCAATTCTGCTTATTGACGAATCCACTGAGGTGAAAATGTGCCTCATCACTGAAGATGATTTTCTTCACGAAGTACGCGATATGCATTTTGATTTGGACGCCCGTTTTCATAATAAGCCTGAAACCTTTAACGCGTTGTTCGATTGTTTGTCTTTCCATGGTTCAAATTGAATTAGTCTAAAATTGAAATATGTCAAATTAAATGCAGAATAAGCTTGACGTTTAGGTGTGGTTCACATTCAACATCGGCCTTTAAAATTTAACCACCCTCTATTAAAAAGCCATTACTAACGAAATACCGTCCTACTATGCCGCCGTGCCATAATCCATCAAACTTTTAATAATCAATTTTTGTTTATACTCATGTGTGTATATTTTCTATTTTCATTTGAATAAACTTGCGATTTTGGCTCAACTTTACGTATAAGTATTTTGAACTTTACGGTTTGCAAGTAAAAATTTTATATGAAAACACTTGCATGCTAATAAAAAAAATAAATCAAATATAATATAAAGTTCAAGTCTGTAATTTAAAATGGTTTTGTGTCAGATTGGCACAATAACGACAATCGTCAAAAAAAATTAACGACGCATGAGGGTTAACTGCACGGCAGTTATGAACAAAACTGAGGTTGCTTAAGTTTTTACACTATGTCCGAGGAGATATAAAAGACATATGGAGTGCCTTGAAACACCACATGGCCTGGATCGGCCATATGCTTAGAAAACCTGCACAAGATATTACGAAGCAAGTCATCGAATATAACCCACAGGAAACACACAGAAGGAGTCGTCCAGTGCTCACTTGGAGAAGCTAGAGAAGTAAGTAATATTAAGTGAATTGAACTCGAACGTAACAGCAAGAATATGATTGGATAGGGATAGATTTAATGATTTGATAGGCCAGCATATCACTAAATACAAGGTAAAGTGAAAAATAAACAACACTAAGCAAAATGAGAAACAACAGGTGCTTTGTTCTGATAACTTCGAGCTTATTTATTCAAAATATTCCACCCTGACCTCGATGCACCGTTTTGCGCGATCTAAAAGCTTTTCGTATTTCAGATCATCGACCGGAATGTCCTTCAGGATGTCGGTACAAGAATTGTGGATGGCCTCTACGGCCGCAAAACGTTTTCCTTTCATGGCCCAATGCAATTTCCCGAATAGGCAGAAGTCATAGGGAGCCATATCAGGCGAATACGGTGAGTGATTGATAGTTAAAATGCGATTTCTAGTCAAAACATTAGTCACAAGAGTGAATCGATGAGATGGTGCATTATTACGCAATAAGCGCCGGTTTCCTCCTTTACGGTATTCAGAGCGAATTCGACGAATGTGATGCAACAAACGCTTCGAAACGCCAGGATGTACTGACGGTTTGGTCCGTTGGCACGAATTCCTTGTGAACAATTCCCTTGGAATCGTAAAACAAATGAGCACCGACTTGATTTGTGACTTCTCTCGGTCTCTGGTCGTCTTGGACCATTCGCCAACTTGACGCTTAGTTACAGGTTCATGTTGGAAACACCGCGTTTTATTGTGAAGGAAGTTCTTGTCGTTTCTCGCCTCTTTAATGAGGCCTTTCGAATGTTGAATTCTGAGCAATTTTTGGTCCTCAGCTAACTTGTGCGGAATGAAACGTGCATAGACATTTCTTCATCATTTTTCGAATGGCGGCTTCCAGCGAAAAAAATCTAGAAGGTGTCAAGAATGCTAGATTACCAGGTTTGCTATTTATTTGCTAAAAAATAAAATTGTGAGAGGAACTTTGGCAACCACGACATTTGCGAGATTCGACAGCCGAATTTTGCACATTCATTTCACTCGCACTCTCACACTCGTCGTTGTCCAGACGGCAACGAAGTGTCATTGGTTGATTTTTTTTTTTCGTATATCACTAATATAGGGTTGTTCAATAGGTGCGCTTAAACTTTTTTCCGATAGGGAGGGCGAACGACGCAATATTTTTTATTTTTCGCTTGTCATTTGTAAACTTCATTAGTATACATTTCATCATGGAACGCTACACACTTGAGCAACGATTGCAAATCGTGCAAATTTTTTATGAAAATAATCGTTCTGTTGCTGCTACTTTAAGAGCATTACGGCCATTTTACGGTCCATTTAATAAGCCGTCCCGTTTAGGAGTTATGTGAAGTCATTGGTCTACAGTAACAAGCCGGCGACGATTTGTGAGCTCAGAGCAATATTGAATGCGAAATTGCTGGAATTTCGGCCGATTTATGCAAAAGAGTGGTCGAAAATTGGGTTCAACGATTGGACTTCGTAAAACGTGCACGCGGTGGTCATGCGAAAGAAATCGAACTTTATACTTAAATGTATATGTTCAAACTCGATAATAAAAAAAAAATTAGTTAAAAAAATCAAACCGTTTGTGTTTTATTCAAAAAAGTTCAAAAGTTGAAGCGCTCTTACTGAAAAACCCTTTACAAGCAAAATCTTGTTAAACATATCCCCAGTAACGTCAGCCCATCAGCTGTATATATATATATATATATAATTGCGTGTTTGGCCCCGCTCCTCCTCCTATTTGTAGTGTGCGTCTTGATGTTGTTTTACAAATGGAGGGACCTACAGTTTCAAGCCGACTCCCAACGGCAGATATGTTTTTCATGAGGAGCTTTTTCATGACAGAAATACCCTCAGAGGTTTGCCATTGCCTGCCGAAGGGCGACCGCTATTAGAAAAAAACTTTTTCTTAATTTCCGAGATTCGAACCTACGTTCTCTCTGAATTCCGAATGGTAGTCACGCACCAACCCATTCGGCTTAGGCGGCCACCAAGGGAGAGCTCCTTTAGAGCGCCTATATTTATCATTTTTGAAAATAATATTACGAAGTCTGCCTGGATTTTGTATTGGCTCTTTATTTTCCCGTCTATTTTTCACATATTAGAAGTGGAAGCATCGTCTTGTCTTACACGAAATATTTGCTGAGTACATAAAGATCCTACCCAAGTCTTATTGAGGGAAAATTCCAAGGGAAGAGGAGCGATGTTTTTCGTGTAGTCAGCAAACAAGTTGTAACGACGGTTATTTTATGGTGCGAAGACATTTTTAACTCAACTTCACCGCCAAAAAAACAACAAAAAAGCAGGTAGTGACAGTAGAGAAGCTGATTTAATTGTTTCTGTTTATTTGGTATCTAAATTGAAAATTGTATTCAAATTACTCTAAACTGCCAATCTCTGTTTATTGATTTTGATATTTCAGGGGCCAAAAGTAAAAACCAATATTCCTCTTATTCTTTTCCCCTGCTGCTACTACCTGTTCTATGTGCCTTAGCTTTTCTTGATCCTACCCCTAAGTGTATTTCTTGAAATATGTCTTTGTTGCTAAAGTTTCCCTTTATTTCTTTGAAGGGCTAAGTCCATTGCAACTAGTAAAATGTCCTACTGGACATGTATCCGCTTTTAAAATATATTGTATTTTCGTACATGGAAGTAAGAGTAACGATAAAAACCATTGTTTTTCTCATTTTATTCATTGTTTTTTTTTTCTTTTCTTTGGTCCATGTGATTTTATTTTTTACTTCTGAACTGACTTAACTCAAGCCGTTATGCCTTAGCGCCCCTTTACGCTTATCAGTTGTAAGAGCTGTCAACTCAAATATATGTGTGTTTGTGTGTATGTATGTGTGTGTGTGTGTATCCACTGAGTTTCACCGACTAATCGTCAGCCTTACTTTGCAAACGTTACCGCCTATCAGTGCCCGTTGCGGATGCTGCGAGGAAACAACCGATTTTTTTCCAAATAGGAAGCACTTAAATTTCCCCAAAATCAATACAACCAAGAAATAAAAAAAAATCACAAAATATCAGCAAAATGTCTCTAAAATACCTGCTGCAATTGCAAGTTTTAATTACACTTTGTCTACTCTTCCACTGGATCTACAAAGCGGATGGTGAATTTCTTCGTCGTAATTTTCCCGAGCGAATACGCATCCCTTGTGAAGACCCAGGGCTGCTGGCAAATGGATTCTCAGTTACGAAACGTCGCAATACGTTGTTGCAGCATTATTGCAATTTTGGTTTCAAGCTCATTGGTGACAGACGAACGCAGTGCAATCAGGGCAAATGGAATGGCGATCGACCCGTATGTGCAAGTGAGTGCGGGCAATTTTGTGGTTTTTGACTTTTATACTGGAATACTCTGGAATACCCGCGGTCTAAAAGCCGAAACAACTGTGGCAATAACTACTATTTTCTTTTTCAGAATCTGGATGCATCATTCCCTCGCAGAATCCTGAAAATGGCAGAATACAATACATAGACCAGTTTCACATCGGTGTCTACTGTTCGGAGGGCTATGATTTGATTGGTAATCGTTATGCCTACTGCAATGGCTCGGATTGGGATCGTCCACAGGGTGGTTGTCGGAGTAAGTAAAGCCACGCATATTTTGGAGGAGGAAAGGGAGATTTTGCAGATGACGACCGAATCGAGACTGAGCTACGGTTCATGCTGTTCACCAAGTTCATAAGCTAGTTAATATCAAGGCTTGCTATATTATCTGGAAAGTAGGAAAGAAATTAGAGCCAAGATGCTTAAGAGATGCCGCAAGAGCAGGACAGCTAAGGAGAAAGTGCTAAGATGATTCCACCTCATTCTTCATATAGGTCAGGTCAAAGGGACTTGAAGTAATGCCGAGTCTCACAGCATGTATACTCGCGTACAGTGGTCCTTAAGGACGACCACGAAATTCGATTAATTTTTTAATATTAGAAGAATGCTCGAGCACCTCCGAAATCCACGTGGTCTGAATGAAGTCGCGAACTTACAAGTTTGCGATTCTTGCCCAGCGCTCACTGAATTGACGCAGAGCCAATCCTTCCAGGACCGCAGGTCCGTTGAGTAGCTTGTTCATTCACCTCACAGTTTTTTGCAATGTCGTTGTGAGCAGGCACCCAGAGGAGCCTTATATGGAAACATAAATCCGGGTTTACTAGTTTAATTATTTGACTGGTGCTCTTAGAGAATTCATGGTTCAGACTTAACTTGAAAAGCAACGTAATATCCATAAAAAATTTGTTAAAGTTGCCTAAATATTTTTGAATTTTGCGGCAACCGCAGCCGAATGGTTGAGTATGAAAGATCAAATGATAGAAAAAGTTCTTCTAAAGGTGTCGCCCCTCATCAGATACCTACGCAGAAAGCTACGAGCGTATTTCTGCCATGAAAAAGCTCCTCATAGAAAAGTATATGTCTTTCGGAAGCGGCATAAAAAGGCAGGACGGAGCTCGACTAAACATCCAACAAAGTGTATGCTAATCAATCCGGCTACGGTGGCTAACAAAAAAACAAGGTTCCGGACGAGACCGGTCTTTATTGCTTGTGTAATATTTTGCAACTGAACTTACAAACTAGTGTAATTCTAATATCAAGACTAAAAGCTAAGACCGTGTGCTTGCAACGTGACCGGTACTTTGCTGAGGTTACAGCAGCTCTGGTAGTTCCTCAATGTCTTTTTGGTTGCGCGTGTGGAGTGTTAGATTATCATCAATTATAACTAATATAACTAAAAAGTATATACAATAATTTTTACTTTCTTTTCCATCTCCACAGAGCGATCCAGCAAAGTGAGCCACGAATGCGATTTTGAGTCCAGTGACATCTGTGGTTGGGTGGTGGACACATCGGAGGGTTTCAAATGGCGACGCGCCATGGCCGCCAATGTATTCACCTCCTTCCATACTGGACCGCAACACGATCACACCACAATGAAAGCAAGCGGTGGGCATTATATGCTGATGGAAAGCTTTGGTGCCACATCAACGCCATCTGCCCTCACTTCGCCCATTTACGGACGTGATATGAGCCTAAAGACGGCGTGTTGCTTTCAGTTCTACTATTTCATGTATGGCGCTGGTGTGGGTAATTTGAATGTCTACGTAAAACCGGTGACGAAGATGCTGACAGAGGTTATTGAGGATAAAGAGAAGTAATTGATAAGTCAATGATGATTGATTTTTGGTGACTTTTAGAAATTTCTTTGCTGACTGTTTAAAATCTTGCTTTTCTTCAGCTATGTGAAATTCAGCAAATCAGGAAATCAGAATAACAACTGGAATGAGGCTCACTTCAGCATCGATGAAATGGAAGATGATTTTCAGATAGTTTTTGTTGCGGATGGCGCCAAGAATCACCTAAGTGACATCGCAATAGACGATGTTAAAATAATGTCAGGAACCGAGTGCAAGTCTTTGGATAACCGTGATGAGGAGCCGGATGACTCGGCTGAGGTTGAGGTCACAACAACAGGTTGGCTTTCTGAAAGTTTCCAATATAAAAATATAAATTTTTTTTTCACTTTTTGGCTGTTTTTTTAGAGGAGTCCCTCTTTGACACCTTATCATGCGTGTCACGTTGCGGTCAAAAGACGAATATCAGCATAATTCGCGACAACTATCATTTGACTGGCCTCTGCAGCTGCCACGACAGCTGTATTGCGGATGATGACTGCTGCCCAGATTATATCAAAGTGTGTTTAGGTAAGTTTTGAAGAAGGTAGAGAAAGAGAATTCGCAAGCAAAATATACTAACTCCTCCTGGTCACCAATAGATGCGCCCAACGATGATGAGCTTTCAACATCATTTGCACCAATAGCCACCACTATGAAGGCTTTAGAGGTTAGCACAACCCCGCCGACAACGAAGAAAAGTACCAGTACAACTCCAAGTATCACAAACACTTCAATAGCAACAACGAAGATGACAACCAGGAAGCCGACGACCGCAAAAATTACAACAACTACAGTCACGACCACAACAACAACTACGCGTAAGCCTACAACCGTACGCAATACAGCTACTGTTGCAACTACAACTACAACAACAACCCGTAAGCCAGCAACATCTACAACTACAACTACTACAACAACAACTCGTAAACCTACACTTGCTACAACTAAACACACAACACCAAAAACAACGTCCACAAAACGTACAACGCCAACAACAACAAAAATTACAACACCTACAACAACTTCTTTACCAATAACAACTTCCACAAAACGTGCAACAACCTCAACCACAGGTCTGCCCACAACAAAAACTCGGTCCTACCCAGAGCCAATATCCGAGGCAACCGTTAGAGCAGTCACTGATCGGAAGACTGCCACTGGCGATACCATGGAAGTACCACGAAAAGAAAGTGAGTATAGAGAAAACATATTTGAATCACTTTTAAAATTATGCTAGGCAAACGTCAGGAGCAGAATAGGTGTGATGACTTTTCTTCACTTGAACCTCTACTTTTCTTCGATGATGTGGCCACGAAACTTAAAAATTCACGGCTTCCACACCAGACGAAATTGACTTTTAAAAATTTTGAGATCAAGTAAGACGTCTGCTGACCCTAACTGAAATTTTATAAAAAGCCGTGCTAAGAAGCACCGAGAGATCCGGTAACTCTTAAAACACTCAGGCTAAAAAGACCATTGTATTCAAAGCTCTGGATAGTGAAAAGGGAGATAGTCAAGGAAGAAGGGAGAGAAGTAACAAAGGGGAAAAGATAGGATGGAGGTAGGTAAACTTGTGAGAATTTTCAGATTCTTGGGCAAATCTTAAAATATCCTTCAGTTTGAGAGAACGAATTTTACTCGTCCTTATGACATCGGATTCCAAAATTCGCAGCATTGCTCTAGCAAAGGCAGGACGCTCACAGCGAAAATCCTCAGTGCTATCTGCTTTCTCTAAGCGAGACAGGCAAAACGGGTTCTCAATGATTCCTATGGTTATATACTGAACGCATGGATTGTGTCTTGTACTAATGTCGACCATCAACTGAACTTCTTTTGTACCAAGTTTTAAAAGGAAGTTCGACAGTTTTCTATTCTGCAGTTCTGCTGGATCATTCTAGACTGAGACATCGCTCTTTATGTAAGTTGCATACATAATTGTTGATCTAATTTAGGATTCCTCTAGAACTGATTCCGATTACGAGCTCTGGTCCCTGTGGGGTAAACGCTGAAGGGCAGTTGGCCAATTCATCGGCTATTTCATTCCCTTGAACAACGCAGTGTCCAGGAACCCATACACAAATATCCCCCTAATATTTTGGTATTAAAAATATTGTATCTCTAACGTTTTTATAACTTTTACGAGTTGTTCAACTAAGTAGCATTCCATGACTAAGTTTGCCTAAGGCTGTAGTTCTAAGTCCGAAAAGAAAATGAACATGCCACAAATAATTGCTGTCAATGATCTGTATCACCTTTGAATCGCCATTCATTTATTCTTTGCTTTGTCCCTTCAAATTCTATTGCTTCCTTCTCTTCCGACTGACTATACGACGTATTCTGTATAGTTGATGAATTTCATAGAAAAAATCCAAACATCGCATGTTCAGACTTTATTAACGTACTGGCACAGCAACTGGTTTATGTTGTATGCCGATTATAACCTTTTTATCAATGACAATTGGGCTTTTATGAAAATTATCATTACTTCGATATTCATCTCAATAAATTAAAATTTATTGCAGAAAGTCAATCACAAACTAATGTCACAAAGCACACTTGGGAATGGCACCCAAAACCTCAGGATAATCAGCGTGGATCAATGGTGCTGTTCTTCATATTTGGCCTACTACTTACCGCCATCGTCGTGGCGACAGTATATCGACAAAGGGAACCCTTAAAGGCCATTTGGTTGAGGAAAATATTAAAAAGAGACCAGAATGAGGGAGGCGCGGAAGACAGTAACTCGATAATTGCGAACTTTCAACACGAAGAAGCGTTGCAAAATGGCAGCAGCGCAGCTAGTGGGAGCTCCACAGGCAATCGATTGAAACTTTCATTACCCGGCTTAAAGAGGGCCAAGCCGAAGAGGCAAGCAGCCGCTGATGAGCAATCATCATTCGATGAAACTGAGAATGACGACATACCGCTGCTGTGAGTGAAAGAAAGAGAGCAGAATTAATAAAATGAATTAATAAGAAAATTATTTATCAACGTTTTTAATATTTTTGTTCAAGATAAATCAACGTTAAAGGTAGAAAATATTAAAAAGGAATAAAATTTCATATACAAAAAACTCCAATTGTGTTGGTTTGTAAGAATTTTAACAATAAATACCATTTGTGTCGTTTTTCCAAAACATTTGCAAATGACTTATTATTTATTTATTTTCTTCTTCCGATTACCCCTCAGTGGAAAAATTATTTTTAGAGGCCTAAAATCAGCTAATAAGCAAAAAGTTAAAAAAACATAATATGAAAAAAAAAATTTGCCCATTGAATATAAAATTTTAAATGAATACTTAACGGTAATAGATGTTGAACTCAAACCTCTTACTACTCTGTTCTCATGTCACGCGAAATCAGCTATCGAAATTCACAGAAAATTCTTTGCCGTGAAATATTCACGAAAATTCACAATAATTTCATGCCACAGTTGCACTTTATTCACGCTGCGAAAGAGCTCGCAACATGTTGCCAATAGAATGGAAGAATGTGGTTTTCATCGGCTTCATCATTTCTATAACCTTGCATAGAGCAGCTTTCTCAAATAACGACAATTTTGAAATGAAACTTCTTAAGCGTCGATGGACGAGCGAGAATGGAGAATAAAATTTCAAGGCCATGCAACGTTTTGGACATTTTCGTTCCGCGAGAGAGATAAAAGATATAACGTAGAGGAAAAGAAGAGAGAGAACTATACCTCATATATATCTTAGGTACACTTTAGTCTATTTTTCCTGAGTTTCTCCTTGTGGTTCCTAATTTCTAGTGAGAAATAACACTGCCTACTTTTTGGCGCTTGTTTGTTGGTGCAAACTTGTAGGAAATATATTTTTGGTACCTACTTTTTGGCGTTATACTTCCTTATACCTCTACTTTGTTGGTCCCAATTTTTTGGCGTTTTTTGGTGTCTACTTTGTGGCACTTATTTTCGTTTCCTGGCTAGTGCTTGTGCGTACTATAAAGTGCTATCCATTCCGGCGTCGGATTTATTGGTATTGTCTTGCGGTAATTTTTGCCGTTGCTGCGTTCCTGGAATTGCCGCGTTTTTGCGGATGATAAACGTTCGGAGTGGTGCGCGTTGTTGCCATGGTTTGTGTCCGGCGTTTACCTATACCGGTCGACCCTTCTCCGTTTTTTGTAAATTTTGTCTATTTGTATTCTCTGCAAATGTTGTGAATTTATTTTGGTATATATTCTTTCTCTCTCTCTCTCTCTCATTCTCTCTCGGGTCTCTTCCTCTTTCTTTGTCTGCCTTGAAAGTTTCACTTCTGTTATGTGTACTACGATACAAGCACTTTTTTATTAAATTTTTCCTGCTTAAATTTCTTATTTTGGTTTGTTTTTTGAAGTGCTGCTCTCAAATATTTGCGTGAAATATGATATATGAAAAATGTTGCCAGCGAAATTTCACGACGGAAAACACAGTACAATGCTTTAGCGGACAACAAACATTCGCAATTCGACATGAAATTAAATATGAAATTATTTTCCTTTTATAATATTTTCCCCTCCAAACCTAATATACTTTGCAGTTCTTTCTTGAAGCTTTTTTAAACCATCAAAAAAGTAGTGAATCAACCCATGAAGCAATAAACAATCAATTAAAGGTAATGTAAGATGTCTAATTCTCACCCTGTGTCAGCCATCTTGAGCTGCTTAGTAAATCTGTGGTGTCTTCTTGAAAAAGCATAGGAAGTAGCTTCAGAGCAAATTCTGAAGACAAGGTACTCAAAAACATAGATATGAATACTTTTTTTAAAAATGTAGCATACAATACAGTTTTAGTTGTGCCACAAAACGTGTCAAAAGCGGGCGTTAACTTTGTTCATGTCTCAAAAGACGAAATGGAAAGAAAAAAATAGTTGAAATCGTGCGACATTTCATTAAAACCAGACGAAAATGTTTGCGTGTTTCACTTTTTGGAAATAGATTTCGAGATCGGGCCAGATCGGAAGAGGGCGAAGTTCTCTAGTTATGCTCTTCCGTTGGCTAGCGAAAATTTGCATTGCTGGAACGAGCTCGAGACTGCACATCCTTTGGTTGACGCTTCTACGCAAACGGAGTAAAACCTTTTTTCTTTAATAAGTGTAGTTTTATTTAAATGAATTTTGCTTTAAATCACAAACTGATTATCGTGTGTTGCACCTTGAAGAAGAATTAGCCTTCTTAAAGAACGACTTGTGAAAGTGGATAAATTCGAATCCCACGACAGTCAAACACTTTCTGCGTACAAAAAAATTCATTCAACCTAAATTCAGTAACCTAATAAAATAAGTAATAAAAATAATCCAGCAGGTGATACCAGAAGTTCTTAGGTGATGCACCAGTTTTAACTCCAATAGGTATCCAATTAATAAATAGCTCCCTGTGCTGTTGCTTGTGATGTGAAGTGAGTATTCGCGGCGCACATACCAATATGATCGATCATAGCGGATATTCAAAACGGTCTTAGATGACATTAATTGTTCTCAACCGTATTACCATATTAGCTGGGATGGGTGCTTTTCCCGTGCAATCACAGTTAGGTACTATTTTACAGAGCGCAATGACGGTTTGCGAAACTCATTCGCGTGACACACAGACCACATTTCGATCTACAAAGCTCACTATCTTAAATGGGGTTCCCACTTTAATGTGCAGTGTCTTCAAGAAGAGACAATAAGGATTGTCCTCGCGTACATATAACCCACTTGCGTTTGAAATAGAGAAAAATTTATTTCATCATGTCACCTTCTGATTCATCGTACTATGGAGTTGCATGGCTCCATTAGCCCCGGTGTTGCTAGACACGCACTCCATACTCCAATGCCATGAAGGCGATGCAGTGACCCAGCTAAAAATGCCGCAGCCCAGATTAGCCTCGCACAGTGTATGTAAGGCGTTTTTCAATAGGTGCGCTTAAACTTTTTTCCGATAGGGAGGGCGAACGACGCAATATTTTTTATTTTTCGCTTGTCATTTGTAAACTTCATTAGTATACATTTCATCATGGAACGCTACACACTTGAGTAACGATTGCAAATCGTGCAAATTTTGTATGAAAATAATCGTGCAAATTTTTTATGAAAATTTATAAATTTTCCAAAAAATCATCTTCAGTGATGAAGCTCACTTTTGGCTCAATGGCTTTGTCAACAAGCAAAATATGCGTTACTGGGCAGAAAGCAATCCACACGTGATTCATGAGGCACCGTTGCATCCCGAAAAAATCACTGTTTGGTGCGATTTACATGCCGGCGGCGTAATTGGCCCATATTTTTTCGTTGACGAGAACGACCGCCACGTTGCTGTGAATGGAAATCGATACCGCGACATGATAAACGATTATTTTTGGCCGCAATTGAATGGTATGGACTTAGATGACATGTGGTTTCAACAGGACGGGGTCACAAGCCACACAGCACACGCTACAATTGATTTGTTGAAGAGTAAGTTCGATGAGCGCATTATTTCCAGAAATGGACCGGTCGAATGGCCGCCGCACTCGTGTGATTTGACGCCTCTAGACTATTTTCTTTGTGGTTATGTGAAGTCATTGGTTTACAGTAACAAGCCGGCGACGATTTGTGAGCTCAGAGCCAATATTGAACGCAAAATTGCTGGAATTTCGGCCGATTTATGCAAAAGAGTGGTCGAAAATTGGGTTCAACGATTGGACTTCGTAAAACGTGCACGCGGTGGTCATGCGAAAGAAATCGAATTTCATATTTAAATGTATATGTTCAAACTCGATAATAAAAACAAAATTAGTTAAAAAAGTCAAACCGTTTGTGTTTTATTCAAAAAAAAAGTTGAAGCGCTCTTACTGAAAAACGCTTTAGTATACTTCGTACTGAAATCAAAAGGAGCTGCCTAAGTTATTGTTTCTATGCTACTAGATATTTTTGCTGTGTGCTTGCCATCTCTTTTTCTCGTCACGTTAATTCCATATAAATGTTTTCATATACATTTATACGTACATGCAATTTATTTACAGAATAACACTTATTTTTTAATAATTCCACCACTTTTCTTTTGTTACAAAAACAAAAAATTATTAAAAAAAAATGTAGTCTAAAATTATACAACCTGTATTGTTAAATATTGAAGGGTGCTTCGATTTTTTTATTCGATTCTCCAACCCCGTCGAGAACTTAGAAAACCATTCAACCGTTTATGTATGGCTTGAAGGATAGATGCAAAACGACAAAAAAAAAATCAAATAAACAAAAATCAATCCCTCATTGTAAAATTCCCAAAATACCCAAATAGATATCATACAATCGTAAGCGTAAATAATCGAATCATTACGCTGTTGATGCGCTAAACGAGGAACAAAGTGTCAGTTTCCACCCTCCCCCGGGGGTTAACCGCTGCAATGCTTGTCTTCTTAGCATAAACTGGTGGTTGGCTAACCAGCCCGCATAGCCAGCAGCCTTAGGCATTGACAGGCCTTTTCTTTTGCCGCAATCAAATCGAGAGTTGCACGTGCAGGAATGCCTCCAAGCATTTCTACGTGAATGTATTTTTTCTTCAAGCTCGATATGAATCCCCTTGGATTCGTTCATCGGCTGGCCAGCGGCTCATCCCCCGGTGTAGCTCGTTGATAATGGTTTGCTGGATCATTTTATGCGCTGGCCGATTGGTTGATATGCAAGTTTAACGTGATATTATCGGCTGTGATTTAATGGTTTGGCTTAGGAGATTTTGTTTTTTTGGTAATAAAGCGTGGCGTATGGCATAGGCAAAATATAACAGAGGGGTTCACATGCATATGTGTATTTATATGCATATGTACTTATATGTATATGTATGTGTTTAAGAACATTTGCTGCATAATTTACTTTAAACGCTGTGTACTTTTTGCCTTGAGGGTGTCTTCGGAGTAATATTTGTCAATGAGTTTTTGTTTTCATTTAATTTATCATTTTTGAAAAGAGTACCAGTTTGCAGCAAAGGCGAGAAAACCCGAGTCCCAGACTATCCACTTCTATACATTGTTACTGTCCGTCTTAATATGTTCAAACCTTGTTTTATAGTACATTTTCAATTTCGTTACCTGTATTCTTCTTGTCCAGGAAAAAAGTTTTTAAACATTTTATCAATATGCAGTTTTATGATTCAAAAATCGATTTGAAATATATGAAATACATTAAATACCTCTGCATTTGTATTTCCAAAAAAATTAAGATCTTAAATGCTGCCTCAAGGCCTATAATAATGTATGGGGCTCAAGTTTGGGGTATAAATAAATCTGACATAGTCAAGCAACTTCTGTATTTTTTTATAAAAAATATATATTTTTGCCATCTAACATCCCTAACTAACTATTTAATTTATTTAGAGACAAAACTCTGCCATTATTTATTCACACCCTTCATGCCCATATTTTTTTTGCATAGGCTTGCCGTGTAATAGACTATCACGTAAACTTATCGAGGAAACGGCGCGTAAAAATATTGTACTAACTGGGCTAAAAAGTGGCTTAAGGGGTTTTGGTGGTCTAGAATTTTTGATATTTCGAATATATAAGTATAGGCTTTTAAGAATATACTGTCAAATTTTTGGAAGAATATTCCCAGTATTTTCGATTTTACAGCCGTTTAAGCAGGTAGAGTCAGATTCGTCACGCGACCACTCTCAAACATTTAAATTCAATCATCTCAAAACTACTTTTTTCGGCCTGGTGTTGTCAAAAAAAGAAAAAAATATTCAACCGCTTCGTCTGAAATTTTAATATGTTGTAAACACCATCAATGGCTATCACCCGTCTTAGAATCATATTATTATTTCAATTATTTCGTAATTTTTTGATTAAAAAACTGAAAAAAACCCCCTATTTTTAGAGTGTAAAATTCAAGATCGCGCCATTTTGTCAAACTTTTTGTTTTTTTATTTTAGTACAGTACTACAGTCATACTGATTAATAATTTTTAGGGTTTTTGTGTTTCAAATAAATAGAAGAGCCAAAATGGACAACACCGTCCAGGTACAATTTTTCGGGAAGGTCAACTTCAGCGCCATTTTTAAAATTATTAAAAATAAAAAAATATTTTTTTTTTCATTTTCGTATGTAAAAGAAGTTAAATAAAAAACCCAAAAAAATTAAATATCGTTTTTAATTTTTTTATTCTATTGGTGAAATTCGTGAAAATACCCTAAATTTTCGAGTTCTAGACCACCGGGACCTCTTAATCTCGCTAACACCACAAATATGAACGCAATAACTGAGTTCTCTCTCGCAACGCTAAAATCTTTTATATCCGAGATATTAAATCGCCTTATTAAAAATGAGTTTGATAAGGAAAGTGCCAGCAAATCTACTTGGCATGAGCCATTGCCAATTTTAAATCTGTCAGATAAGTCGACTATTTTGGTGACTACTTCTTTGCATATTACAAGTATATAAGCCTCATATTTCGTTGAAGAGCTGGTCTTTTAAATCTGATTGCAAAAGCCTATGTAATAAATAAAATAATAAAAATACTATGTAATTTATTGAAATAATCTGAATTAGCGACGAGCGCTGTTTTATTACCACTGTTCTCGTGTGATGTCATTTTTTTCATTTTTGTTTCTTGAATCACTTTCTTTCAGCCCCTCCGCCTGACAGCTTCTGCAGATAGGATCGAAAGGAATATTGAGTCTGGCTGCATGATTCCCTACCTTCCAGGTAACAGGTAATTCGTCCTCTGCATGTTTTACCACGGCCATGTTATTCTTGTTTTATTGCATGTAGTTAATTGCTTCCACCTTCTTTCGGCTAAAGCATAGTAGTGTAATGCAATGGGTGATTTTATTGTATTGAATGGGGTAGCAACTGCCACCGCTTCTGCTATGTGTAGTATCGAACCTTTTCTTGCTAGCTCGTCTGTTATTTCATAACCTGCTATGTTCCTATGGCCGGGGACCCATATCAGAATAATTTGAAGCCAATGACATAGCAACTCTAGTTCCTCACTACACTGTAAAGCTAGTTTGGATCAAATTGAATTGGTATGTAAGGACCTGTTAGCTGCTTGACTGTGTGAAAAGATAGTTACTCTAGCACCAATTTCTTTGTAGTGTTTCAGTGATTTGCGGTATTCCCTGATTGCGAATAGTTCTGCCTGGGACACTATGGCGCAGTCAGAAAGTCGAATTGATTTGGATAATTTGAGCAGTTCCGAATAGTTCCACAGTTCCCCACCACAATTCATCTTAGAACCGTGAGTATAGATTTCGACATCGAATCAACCAATCTCTTGCCCTTTACTCTATTAGGCACTCGGTGGAAAACGTACCGTAAAGTCTTTCTTGAAGTCGAGGTCGGGGATTGTGAAGTATTAATTCAAAAATCTATTCTGTGTTTGCTTCTTTTAAACTTTATGGTCAAACCAAAAAAGATTTTCGTTCTTATGTGAATAGTTTTTATATTTATACGAATTTTTTTTTATTTTTATCCTAAAGTTTTGGGAAGAAAAAAATCTCGAAAACCGCTTTGTTATTGCAATATTAATCGAACACTTTTATATTTGTGCCAAACAATAATATTTCTTTTTATTTGTAAAGAAATTAAAATCGTTTATTTTTTTATGAAAAAATCAGCTTTCAAAAACCACCTTTAATTTGAAAGATAATTTTTTGATCGGTTAACGGGTTCTCTAAATACTATAAATTTCTATGATGTACTGATCTTTTCCTCTTGCATACTTTTTCTTTGGCTATATCTCGAAATCTACTAGACAGAAAAATAAATTATGTGGCCTTTCGGACTTTGCGATTCATTTTACATGCGAGTTCGATGATTTGAATTATTTGTAAGCCAAGATAATTTTAAGTAGATACTATGTAGGTGCAGCCCCAATTCGGGAGTATTTCAGCAGCATGCCAGCAGCCAAAACTTAGCGCCACTCAGAATTCAGATCGCGATTGCTACTCTGAAATTATATTTTATCCAGCCATTTAATTCTCACACTAAAGATATCTTTCGGTTTTTGGACTTCTGAGTGAAATACATACGAAGCTTTTTGTGCTACTAATCGCAGCATCATCTTCAGTACAGTTTGCATGACATTCTGATTGGGATTTGAATATAATCTGGCCAGAGAATTCAGCTATTAGCGCTCTGCTCATCGAATTTTTGCATTTGATATGTTTGTGAATTCGTGCTCGTCTCGGGCATTCAGCTGAGAATAGCGATAACGCGGCTAAAGAACAACAAAGACGCGGGCGCCGACGATCTGCCGGCTGAGCTATTCAAACATGGCGGCGAGGAGCTGGTAAGGTGCATGCATCAGCTTCTATGCAAAATTGGGTCGGCTGAAAGCATGCCTGCCGATTGGAATTTAAGTGTACTCTGTCTAATCCATAAGAAGGGCGATCCTGCAATTTGTGCCAATTACCGCGGGCTTAGTTTTCTAAATATCGTCTGTGAAAGGCTGAAGCCTACCATCAACAAACTGATTGGACCTTATCAGTGTGGCTTTAGACCTGGAAAGTCTACCATCGACCAAATATTTACAATACGCCAAATCTTGGAAAAGGCCCATAAGAGGATAATCGACATACACCATCTTTTCGTCGATTTCAAAGCTGCATTCGACAGTACGATAAGGAGTTATCTGTATGCCGCGATGTCTGAATTTGGAATGCCCGTAAAACTAATACGGCTTTGCAAGATGACGTTGCTCAACACCAGCAGCGCCGTAAAAATTGGGAAGGACCTCTCCGAGCCGTTTGATACCAAACGAGGTTTCAGACAGGGTGACTCGCTGTCGATGGACTTCTTCAACCTGATGTTGGAGAGAATCGTACGAGCCGTATAACTTAATCGCTTAGGCACAATATTTTATAAGAGCGTACAATTGTTGGCGTATGCCGATGATATTGACATCATCGGCCTTAACAGCCGCGCTGTTAGTTCTGCCTTCTCCAAACTGGATAACGAAGACAAAACGAAGTACCTTCTGTGTCAAACAAACAGTCGGCGCACTGGCGTATCGCACCCACGTCACTGTTGACAGTTATTATTTCGAGGCTGCAAAAAAGACTTCGTATATTTAGGAACCAGCATTAACACCGATAACAATGTCAGCCTTGAAATCCAACGTAAAATCGCTCTTGCCAAGAAGTCTTCCTTTGGACTAAGTAGGCAACTGAGCAGTAAAGCCCTCTCTCGCCGAACAAAACTAACACTCTACAAGGCTCTCATCTTGCCCTTCCTAACGTATGGCGCAGAAGCTTGGACTTGACAACATCTGATGAGGCGACGCTTGGAGTGTTTGAGAGAAAGATTTTGCGTAAGACTTTTGGACCCTTGCACGTTGACAACGAATGTCGCAGGCGATGGAACGATTAGCTGTATGAGCTTTACGACGACATAGACATAACACAGCGAATAAAAATCCAGTGGCTACGTTGGCTAAGTCATGTCGTCCGAATGGATACAAACGCTCCGGCTCTGAAAGAATTCGATGCGGTACCAGCTGATGGAAGAGGAAGACCTCCTCTGCGTTGCAAAGATTAGGTGGAGAAGGACTTGGTTTCACTTGGTGTGTCCAATTGGCGCCGGTTAGCACGAGAAAGAAACGACTGGCGCGCTTTGTTAAACTCGGCCAAAATCGCTTAAGCGGTTATCGCGCCTATTAAGAAGAAGAAGAAGAGTTCTCGATTTCCATCGCCAACAGCTGACTCTTCTAGCCAACCGATTACCATATATCCTGCTCTCTGCCAAACCATATGAAACGACAATTTGGCACCCGACCAGGCGATTTTAGGTGGAACGGCATCAATGAATTTTTCGAGAGGTGGCAAGCGGATGTAAACAGCAATGGCGAATATTCAATTGATTAACTTATTGGTACAGTGGCTCAATAAAAAACTCGGACATACTTGGCATGCAGCTTCAAATTCAAAATTTTTGTAAGAAATGCAAGTTAAATATTTTTATTTTTATATTTTTCTAGGTATTCAAATAGGATTCTAAAAATAGTAATAATAATTTACAAATCCATTACCTCTGTATTATAAAAAATGTATCATGCAGCAAAATTGGTGTCAAAAAAGAAGTCGAATGTTTGGCACTTTAAAACGAGGAATCACACAATTAGTTTTCTCTCGGTAGAGCAGTGCAAAGAAAGAACCAAACGTAATAAAATTAAATAAAATTTAAGTAGTGTTTTTTTGAATAAAAGTCCAAATTATAAACATGGGTAGTTAGTGTGCTCAGAGCTCAATTGAAGTCAGAGCCATCATGAAAAGGGTAATACCGTTTTAGAAATCGCAAAAATAGTGGAACGGGGTCTGTTCGACTATATACGACGTGATAGAATGTTCCAAACAAACAAAATCCGTTGAACGTAAGAAGAAATCGGGACGGCCAAAACTGTTTTTGGATGCAGATGAACGGTGGATTGTGGAACAAATTAAAAAAATTCCAAATTTAAGCGCTCCTATACTCTCAACAGAAGTTTCCTAACACCTTAATATTAACTTGAACCCCGAAAGTATACGTATAGTGTTGCAAAAGAATAATTATAATGGAAGAGATGGAAAAAAAGCTTTCATCAACGAGATTAACCGGCACACGAGAATAAAATTTGCAAAGCGTCATGGGGATAAGGATTTCGAGTGCTGGAAACACCTTTTATTTGCAGATTAAAGCAAGTTTAACTTATTTAGTTCAGATGGACAATCATTGAAGAGTTTCTGGAAAAAAACTTACGTCCGACAGTTAAACATAGGGGTGGGTGGGTAATGGTTTGGGGTTGTATGTCCGCTACTGGTAGTGAAAATTTGTACTTCATTAATGACAATATAGACCATAAACCATACCTAACAATTATGAAAGAAAATTTGGTCCAAATTGCTGAAAAGTTGGGAATTAGGAACAATTTCCAGTACTATCAAGACAACGATCCCAAGCATAAGGCACTTGATGCCCGTCTATGGCTTACATACAACTGCCCTGAAGTATTTGAAACACTTCCACAACCTCGAGGCATCAATGTATAATAATTGATCATCTGTGGACTCATTTAGAAACCCAACTTAAAAAATATGTTATTAGGAACAAGAAAGGCCTAGAAGATGATATTAAAGAAGAGTGGAGAAAATATATCATTTGACATGCAAGAAGCTGGTCGAATCCATGCCAAGAATACTGAACGCTTTGAGAAAAAATAAAGGCTTCCGACTAAATATTAGAAATAATGGTTTTTCTTAAATATTACTTGCCTAACTCTTCTTTGTATAAATGTCCGAGTTCTTTTTTGCCATGTATTTTGCTATGTTTTTTTGTTTGCATTTTCTATGTACGAATGGGTTGGATTTCTTTATGCTTTTTGTAGTTTTGAAAAATACGCTTGAAGAACGAAAGTGAATATTACACATCAACGCATTAGATTTGCATTTAAAATATGAATATATTTTTTATTTAAAACCATATCTCTGATTAGTATGCAAAACGAAAACAAAAAATGTTACCACCTGGGAAAATGTAGCAAAGTAGAAACGCAGCAAAATTAATACACCAGCCGAGATTAGACTAATGCCCGAATTCTGTAAGCAGTCTTAAGTCACAAAAAGAGTCACTAATTTATAATCTCAATTTTAGTGACTTGAGATGAGATATGCTTACAGAATTCGGGCATAAGAGCATTCGAACAAAATTTTATTGACACACATAATTGTTTTTTATTCCAATAATTTCAAACAAAAATAGTCATATTTTATGGAAATACTTTGTATATTATAAAACGTGTTTTAGAAAAAATAAAAGTTACATTTGACCGACAACAAAAGTCGCTCTGGTCTTGCAAAACAATGTACGTTAAAACCATTTCAAATTATCTTTAAGTATTTGCATGCGTGACATCTTTTTTTTAACCGCTACTATTAATAATATTTGCCATTTGCGTAAATATTTGTTGTAGTTTTTTCACTGCGCATTGCGGCGATACATTTGCACATTTTTCTTCTCCATTTTGAAATTCTGAAGCCATCCGCTTCTCGCAAATTGTATAACTCCCTGTGTTACAGGCAACATCATTCATGTAAAATATCTCATTTACAGCCACGAGTTGAACACAATCCTCAGCGTTTTTTAAACTATTTGGTTCTCCACTTGCCCATCTGGCATAAGACATGGGACGTCCCGTGCTAAGTGACATAAATTTACCTTCCGCTACAAAATCGTTGCCACTAGTCCAAAATCGTTTGTCAGTATGACCATTCGTGGTTAAGTAGGAGGACAAATAATCCATTTCAACCACCGATACGATTGTAGCCAAATCACTGTTATAGGTGCGGCACAGATGTACAGCCTCTATCCAACTGATCTAAAATAAGTTGTTCATGTTTAGTGAATTGTTAAATGGGTTTTAGGGCTCGAAAGTTAAATTACAAAAAAGCTATATAAGTTTAAGGAGTTTATACCTGTACGCCAGTATTTATAAAATAATGTTTGCCACCAATTTGTATAAAAGGATTTGTGTCCGTAGCGCACTCTGAAAGGTAGCAAAAAAAATATAAATACAAATGCATTCAATTACGTTTCATTTACTCACCATCGGAATTGGAAAAAACGCCCGTAATGAATAAAAGCAAAAGAAAATGAATACAGCTCATTTTCGTTATGATTACTTTACTTATTCAAGCTGCTTCGGTTAGCAAGTGCTGGCCGGCAATTAGTAGGCGAATACTGAAATTTATTATAAAATGCGCGAACGCGTCATTGTTTTCAGAAACGATTTTAAGTACTTACTTTGTATTAAATTTCAAACGTGCTTATTTATGATTTCTTATTCGTTTGCATACTTATGTACATATGTATATGTTCTTGAACGTAAATTAGGATGAGTTCGTATCAGTGATGGTAAATGATTTTTTGAAAAATCCCTACACAGCCCTAAAAAATTCCCTACTTTTCCCTACGCTTACAAAAAATTTTCCCTATACAATTCCCTACATTTTTTCTCCTGTGTTTACACTATAATGAGGCACATGTAACGTCAAAATTGAATTATTTGCTTAAGTTTTGGACTTCCTATTTTTGGTGCTATTTTGACACTTTATAATAAAAACAAATTTTATTTCAAATATATTTAAGAACACATATTTATTATATTATAAACACAAATATAAAGAAAAATTCAGCAAAAAGACTAAAAATTAGACTTTTTCATTACATTCAGTTCTGTTTAAAGCAAGGAGGAGTTTTTATTTTTTCAGAATCCGGCACGGTTTCTTTTAAGAGTGGGATTAAATGGTTAGCGTTGCCGCTTTTAAAAGTATTCTGCCATAAAGAAAAAAAGTCTGGCATGAAACCTTACTGCGGATTTTTATTTTAAATGAACTTTTCTAATTTTTCCCGTTATTTCAAATTTTTTTGTGTCCTTCTTGAAAATTCCTTACATTTACAGAATTTAACAAAATCTGTCCTTCTTTTCCCTACACTCACATTTTTCGACAAAAATCCCTACATGTAGGTATTTTTCTCTACATTTACCATCACTGGTTCATATAGGTACATATCTAAATTAAGGTGGGTCAATTTTATTTCGTCACATACTTATATTATATAAATCAGGCTAAAACTTACAAAGAACCAGAACGAATTAAGTTCTACACTATTTGAAAAATTTATTTAAAAAAAAAGTTTTTAATATAATGCGAGAATTTTTTAAACATATGTTTTTTTTACAATTGACAACATATTTACAATTATTTTGGTATTATATACCTTTTACTTTCAAGAGGATATGTTTATTCCTCTACTTCCCACTTTCATTGCCACAATTTCCTCTCAATTTTCGTATTAATCGAACGAAACGGATTTTATGGTTGTGCTTTAATATACTTTTTTCCTAGAATTTTATGTAAAATCCGAATTTACTAGGAACGGTATCGAGAAAAATCGTTCCATACCAATTTATTATATTCCCATTACAGTCCGGAGTGGCCCATTGCCTCCTCTCAACAGCCCGCTTTCGTTCTATGTTGTGAGATCCTCATCTTTCATATACATATCGTCTGCTACGTCTTGCAACCATCGTCACCTTTGCCGGCTGCTCATTCCTAGGACGTTTCCATACCAACGTAATCTTTGCGACTTTATAAACCGCGTTGCATTTCCTCCCGCGATTAAAGCACTGAGCTCGTGTTTATACGGTGTGTATCGTCTGCTAATCGTATATTGCCCAATTTTTTCAGAATTTTTCTTTCAAATCGCATCAGTAAATTCATGCCATTAAATTTAAGCACCCATGTTTCACAGCCGTAGGTGAGAACCGGTCTAATTAAAGTTTTGTACATCTGGAGATTTTGTTTCGTTGGTATCAATGAAAACATCCATAAGTACGATGTGGTCAAAGTATACTTCGTTAGCTGCCCGAATACGGTTTTATATTATTGATAAGAACCGATCCTTACTTATACTGAGCACCACGCCTAAGTATTTCAACTCTTGCATGAGCTCAAAAATATATATTCCATACAAATGGGTTAACCCTATTATTATGTACTAAATATGTACTTTATGTATTTAGAGCAGTTCCCATGAACTCACGTAATACCATATAATTCTTCTATTCCAAAAAAAAAAATAATCAACCCGAATTCGTTTTATAAATTATTAATATTAATGCCCGGGAAATGGGAGTCGCTTGTTGCATTACTTCCTACCTGATTTGCAGCAATGCAAGCAGGTGGTGGCGCCTAGCTAAGACAGACCAGTGTATAAACCTGCCTTTTCTTGATGGTCGGGACTCGGACCACGAAACCGTTGGCAGCGTCAATATTGCTGAAGAAGAGGCTCTTCTACGTTCTCCGACAAGGTCGGTAAGTGTTGTTTCGGATAGCAAGAGCAAGAGCTGAAAGCCAAAGCTAGATACAAGACTAATACAGTCTCTCTTAAGCAGACACCTAAGGAACTGACAAATTTGTCCGCATATGAGAGATGTCCGATTATGAGAAATATAAAAAGTGTTCACAAAAATGTGTAATAGATGTATGTTTAAACAGATTTATTTCCAAAGCAAGAATATTAATATATACATATATATAAGACAAAGAAATAGGTTAGGTTTGGTTAGCCTGGTTGGCAATAAGCCAGACAAATAAATGCTTTTCATCAAAATTTTTTCAAAAATTAAGAAATAAAATTTATTAAACAAAATACTCAAATTGATTAAAAAAATACAGAAATTTTAGCGTGGCGAGTTTTTCCTTTAATTTCAATATCTTGAGGATGTATTTGAAAATCAGTAAGCAGTTCGACACTCTTAAAGTCGTTGTGGTTTAGAGAAAAAGCTTTTAGTTTTCTTATAGCTAAATAAGGTTATTTATGGGAAGTTCACTTCTCAATCTCATTTTCTATTTCATCTTTATACGATATGGCCAACGATTCTTGGGGAAAAGATAACATTGCAATATTGATATTTTCCAAATCTTCATCATTCATGAATATTTCAATAACCAAATTAAAATAGTCTCCCAAGTCCACTTGGATTTCGTTCTGAACTTGATTAATAACGTTGGTGGACTGATCGCGGAAGCTTATCTTCTGTGGTCCAACAGCTATCGTTATTGGGCATATCTGTTTTGTCAAGCACAGCTTTAATGAAGCATTTTTGTATTGCCTGTGCACTCACTTGCTCCCACGATTTGTGTATGAAATAAACAACATCTAATAAATTGATTGATTTTGACAGCTCCATAGCAGAATTTGTCTCTTCCATCCGAAACCATATGTGTTTTAGAAATAACGATTTATACATAAATTTAAAGTTTTTTATAACGCCTTGGTCAAGGGGCTGATGAAATGCTGTTTTGCTTGCTGGGAGAAAAAAAACTTTAATATTTTCAATTTTAGATCGCGAGGATGGCAACAGTATTATCTAGAAATAGAACGACGCTTCGCTCTTGAAGTTGCATTTTTCTATCGAACTGCACTAGAAAATCAGACGCCATCCAAACCTTTTTGTTTGATCGCCACGTAACGGATAAATTGTTCAAAATTCTGTTGCGAAATGCCCAAGGTCTTGCAAATTTACCAATAACAAAAAAGCGTTCTTTTCTCCAGCCATATTCACGCAGTGTAAACTCGTAAGCCTATCCTTGGCCATTTTTCACCTTTTAATTCAAATGTTTTATCGTCTCATCTGCATTATACATTTTTCGCGAATCATATCCTTCAATCAAATATGGTACCTTTTCGGTAAAACTTTTGACATCATCTTGATGGATGATGCACTAAAATCGTCGTAATTGAGTCTCACTAAAATATCTTTAGCTTTGTTCCTTATAAGTATGCCTGACAAAGGAATGACTTTATTTTGAGCCTTCACAAACCACTCGCAGCACAATTTATCAATATTAAGATCTTTGGGCTTTAGCAGGCCCCTTTTTTTCTACAGATTGACATCAGTGTTCCACACACGTAAAATTTGGTCTTTGTTTTTGATGATGAAAGCAGCTTGAGTTTTGCTGATCTCGCATTTCTTTGCCAACTCGTGTTCACTAAGTTTCTCATTTTTATGAATTTCAATGACATTAACTTTTTCTTTCAAACCCAGCACTGCTTAAGAAGCAAACTGTTTATAATATAATATATGGTATTTGTTTGAGCATGAAAAGAAGAAAGGAAAAGATCCGATCAATTTGGGTGCATGACTGCTTCATGACAAATGAGCAAAATCGTCCACTTCACCACACACACGCAACCGATTGCAAGTTGACAACATTTTTTGTCAATTTTCGATCTGTTTGCCAACTGTGCCACACACGCATCAATCTGTGGAAATTTCAAACGATTGTTTGGATTTGTTTTCCGTCTGTGTGCAGCATTAGGTATTGCGATTCACGTATGCATACAATAAGAAGCTAGGTGTACATGTATGTATGTAAATACATGTTTATGTTTTTACTGCATTAAAAACAAGTTCTTCGTATTTTGGGGATTCCCCTCTATACATACAAGTGTTATTGAATAAGCAACAGCTGTACGAATATGGTAGAGAGTAAACGTAAGAACAATGTTGTAGGCTATCCGGTTATGGGGAATTAAAATACCCTTTGGAGTGGAAAACAAGTGTCCGCGTCCTGTTATAAGAAGGTTGCCCGCTCAAAAAGTACTGAAAAAACTGTCCGTTTCCGGGAGCACACTGTAATTAATATTTAAATAAAATATTAAATAATATATATTCAAGTAATAATAACTTGTGGCGACATCGTTTGGAAAATGTTTGAACTCGTTATAGTTACTAGTACCAGTACATATGGCATTTGGTTGTAAAAAAATTTAGTTACTGCTTTACCTTTTCGAGAGAGTGCGTGATTTCACTCAAAATAAAAAGTAATCGTCTGCGAAAGCCATTGAAATTAAATTAGAGACACAGTTGCGGACAACTCTGTATCGCATTTTTTGTGAGGCTTTAGCAAGGGGAATTGAGAACTATAGGTGGTTCCTTCCTGAAACAGTTACTTTATATTTCGCGGTTTTGACAAGTCTGACGTCAGTTCCCTTTCGAATACAAAACAAACAAAAGGAGGAGAAATTACATGTTTGTGAAAATTCAGTGAATGGCTTGGCAACAATGTTATTTGTGATATTTTAACTAAACAAGCTACTGGAAACGAAATACCGTGAGTTAAATTGTGAAGACATAAGGATGGAAGAGAAGTTATTGCGCCTAAAGTGTCAGTATTTTTGTGTCAACGGTAAAAAAATGAGTTTCGAACAAATAACTAATATCAAATTTTGTTTTAAAATAGGTAAAACGTTTACCGAAACATTTACCCAGACGAGCCACCACCCAAAAAATCGCGTTTGGAGAAATCAAAAATCAAGTCGATGCTCATTTGTTTTTACGATTCCAAGGGAATTGTCCAAAAGGAGTTCCTGCAAACGGGCCAAACCGTCAATGCAATTTTCTATCTTGGCGTTTTGAAGCGTTTGTTGCATCGCATTTGTCGAATTCACCCTGAATACTGCGAAGGAGGAGACTAGCGCTTAAGAAGGCATATGCAAATACAAATACATATGTGAATTTATATACATAGGCGCATATACATACATACATACATATGCTCACTTAAGTAGGAGAGAGCCAGATGCCGAACGTTCCCGAACGCGGCGGACGATTGTGTCTCTTTGTCGTTCGTTCCGCGCTTTCGCTTGCAGTTCAAGCAAGGTAACGCCGCATGAGCAAGATAACGTCGCGTGAGCAAGGTTTAGATGTTTGGCCGAGCTCCTGCTCCTATTTGTCGCATGCGTCTTAATGTTGTTCCGCAAATGGAAGAACACACTACAGTTTTAATCTGTCTCCGAGCGTCAATACTTTTTTATGAGGAACTTTTTCATGGCAGAAACTCACTCGGTGATTTTACATTGCTTGGCGAGGGCGACCGCTATTAGAAAAAATGTTTTCTATCATTTAGGTGTTTCACGGAGATTCGAACTTACGTTCTCCGGTATTCACGCACCAATCCATCTTTTTTTTTTTTGCATGAAAGTATAGTCCTTAGTCTAAAAAAAAGTAAAAATGTTATATACAAATTTGTAATTTTCGAAGGAAAATACTTACTTACTTACTTTCAAAGGAAAATTTCAAACTTTTTATAAAAATTAAAAAAAAAAAGCAAAAGACAAATTTGAAATAAAAAACATTTTATTATAACATAGTTCAAGTTTGAAATTGCTAGAAAATTTCGCTGATTTTATAGAATATCTTTTCTCGACGGTGTTGCTCGTTCTCCCCATATAACAGATGCACTACAGCTTTAAGTATTCATGTACATAAAAACCTACATATATACATATATACCTACACATATATTTTTATATTCGCATTTCGCTTTCCCATTTAATTTAATTTCAAAAAATTCTACGAGTGCTTTCCGTGGTTTCTTTTTGCCATTTGTGGTGGCTATCTATGTATGTGTGCGTACCTCGACGTCAATGTTGCTCGCAGTGGTGTGTCATTGGTAATGCCTAAGGGCGTGCCGACATTTGCTGACAGTTGCAGCTTCAGCTGTTCGCATGCTAAACGCCTTCAAATATATCGAAATAAATTTGACAACAGATTTGTCACCCTTTTTGACGTGGCGAACGCCTTCACATTTATCCAAACCGCCTGATTCGTCTGGCTGCCTCACATCCTGTCTGCGAGTTGGGTCTTTATTTGTAGTCCAACCGTTTCCTTTCTCCCTTTCTCCCTTCCTCGCTTTATCCAGTTTCTCATCGCTGCATTGCCGCCAAGTTCACAAAAAAGTGATTTCTTTACTTTGTCTCTATTTTGCCTGACCGCCCACAGCTCAAACGTTCGATCATTCTTATGCGCCATTTCATTAGACATAAAATTTTAATTAAAAAACATCCCTGCAACAGTGTATATTCAAATAGCGCGCCAAGGGTGAGAGCAACGGTATTGCCACAGAAGGGACTGTTTGTTTTACCATAAAAATTCATAGAAATGCGCAGACAATCAATTTTACGATCCGTTCATTGGGTTTGAGTGTACATTTTTAATGAAAAAGTTAGTGGGAAATATTTTTGGTTAAATTGCTTGCGACGAGCTAAGCAAGCAGGCGACAGCATTGATTTGGAGTTGAACATGATTTTTAATTAAAAATAATTAAAATACTTGGAAAGTCCTTAAACCTCTTTTAATTTTCAATAGTGCCATTACTCCGCAAAATATGTATTAGGGTGGGTCACAATTAAGTGCAAATGACCCGGCAAAATCAGAGCATTTATAAATTATTTTATGGCAGATATGTACCATATGTATGTACATGCACTTATATACAGTTAAGTTGTTGTGTTGCCATGGTAACCTGCAAGTAGCGTGATTCCTGGCGGCCGCTGTAGATGAATGAATTGGCCGGATTCAAAGCCCGCTGTGAGCATTTTTCTCTGTTTTTAGGAACGATTCTGGTTCATTTTTTATTTTCATTTGATAATATATGTAACTGGTTTTAAGAAACATTTGAGAATACAATCGCAATTCGCTCTCCATAAGGTCTGCTGCCATTGTACATTTTAAACATATTTGAGAAGAAATGACTATGACGCATGAAATTGCGAATAGGTGGCCATGAAATACTATCGCAAGAGGCAATAAAGTATTTAGGCGAAATGATTGATGGACAGCTCTGCTTTAAGCAACATTTAGCAACTGTGGGTTCCAAAGCAGCGGCAGTCAACGGTGCTCTTACAAGAATTCTTCCAAACATAAGCGACCGCAAGGTGCCAGAAGGCACCTCCTGGCAAGTGTGGTGGATTCAGTCATCTTATATGCTGCTCCTATATGGCTAGCAGCTAAGCCATCAAATGTTGGACCAGTAGCTCAAGTGCACCAACGAAATGCACTAAGAGTCGCGTGCGTATACAGGACCGTATCAGACGACGCAGTTTGCGTCATCGCCGGAAAGCTCCCAATAGATATACTTGTGCAGGAAATGGGGCAACTTTATGACCGACAAGGAGTAAAACCGACAACTGAAGCGAAAGCTGCAGAACGTCTGCATTCGTTGAAAAAATGGCAAAGCAGATGGTACTCGTCTGTTAACGGACGTCGGACCTATAGACTTATCCCCAAAATTAGCCAATGGCTGACCAAACCAAATATTGAGCAGCCACGGATGTTTCTTGGAGTACCTCCATCGTTTTCACATGGAGGACACTTCGTTCTGTCCAAGCTGCAACAATGCAATAGAAAGCGCGGAGCACGTGTACTTCTACTGTGATCGTTTCAACGAAGAACGCCGAACGCTTGAGTTAGTCTTGGGCGAACAGCTGAGCCCAGACAGCTTAATCGTCTGCAATAGCCTGCGTGCATCACATGACTATTGGAATGCAGTTAAAAGTTTTGCAAAGAGGATAATGCTGCACCTGCAACGCGCGGTGTGGCAGCGCAAAACGCAGTGAAAAACAAATCAGCCCTCGATAGGAGGTGGACTGTCTACGAACTGACGACAAACAACAGACGGTCGAGTCATGTGCTCACGACGGCAAAAGACGGTATAATATTACCGCAACATCTTCTTTGCTGCAGACGCAAAAGAAACCTCGATAGCGTATAACATACATACGTCCATGTGAGAGAACCTGAGAGCATGCCACACATACCACTGGTATGACGGCACTGATGAGCCTATAGCATGAAGCTGGCTACAAATATGGTGGACCCAGACGTGAGTGAATAGCATTGGTTATTTAATGGACACCGTTATGGGCTTTCCCGAAGTAGTGCAAGGTAGTTCCGGGAAGGGAGTCTCCCCAGAAGAGGAGGAGGGATTGTTTTAGTGGCTACACCATTCGACGCAGTTGACGACGGTCGCTGTAAGTGCGAAGGCATTTTAAACCCGTCTCACCCACCACAAAAAAAAAGTCGCTATTCCCTTTATAGTAGGGCGTGTTTACTACGCTCCGAAAGATTTGTTTTACAGACATTGGATAGAAGTGATGCATTTTTGACTAACGCATACCCAGAATTGTATACCGTAAGTCCAAACCAGTCTCAGTGTTTGTTTGTAAATAAGTAAGGGAGAATGGGGAGTTGTGAGACGGGTTTTGTTTTTGGACCCGTATTACTCAAAATCTTAATATTCTGCATATGTCAACGATGGAATCTTTAGTCAATCAATACTGGAAGCTATGTATGGCATATTTAGCAAAACTACAATTTTCCTTAAAATTAAAATTGTATATAATAATATAAAATATAATACAAAATACAAAAATGTGGGGAGTTGTGAGACACCATGGTTTAAATCAATACAAATGACTTATTTTAGTTTTTAGTTCTTTATTAAGATGAAAAATAAAAAGGAAAAGACAATTGTTATAAAAAAGTGTATAATTGCCTTTTTCTCAACCAAAATTTCCTTGATTGCAACCAATAATATATTTGCATCGATCGTTGTTTTACTTGACTCACTCACATACCTATAACGCGGCATGATAAATGAGAAATCTACGAAAAAGCGGAAAAACAATAAAAACTCAAATTTAACCAAAAATTTCATGATATACATATACAAACAATGCATGAATATTGCGAGCTACTTATGAAAGATGCGTTAAAACGTCGAAAAAAACGATGTCTCACAACTCCCCAAATCGTTTTTTTTTATAAATGGCCGCGTAGTCATAAACACATCGAACGTGCATGCCCAAGTGAATGTGTAAATTCAAAGCTAATAGGACAATTAATAATTTGTATATATTAACATTTGCAATTTGCTTCAACAACTGATCGAATGTATCGCAAAACAAATGATGAAAAAAACTTACCCTGAAATTCCAAAACACAGTAACTGGAGAGACGCGGCGAATGCGTGTAAATATGACCAATGCTAGCTGAAAAGTGAGATCGTATCGAGAACACTTGTTGACACTTAAAATCGAATGTAAACAAATGAATAATGCCGAAAGGTAACAATGTCTCACAACTCCCTGTGTCTCACAACTCCCCATTTTCCCCTAATTTGCTGTGGATTGATAAACTTGAGCGCCTACCAGATATTTGGTCTTGGTCAACGTATGATGAACAACACATCGACGAAGATGGACTTGCGTGACTTGCTGAATATACCAGTTCACTTACTTTTCTTAAGCTTTATTCTCCATTTGTTAGCACTTGTAGCACTAAGTTCCTTCCTTAAATTTTCAAGAGTGCTATCGCATGCAGGTATGGGTGTGTCATCCGCAAATGTTGCAGCTTCTTGCTGCTTTACCAATGGTATACCGTAGGTATACAGTACCTGGCCATTGAATTATGGCCAATGATAAAAATTACATATTTATGGCTTGAGAGTGAAAGAAAAGCAAACGGTTTGAAGGCATTTAAAAAAGTTTATTTTATTTGCCTTTATTAAAAGCTTCCTGACATTTTTGCATTAAAAATATTTATTTTAGACGAATATTTCGTGGCTCCTCCCCTTGCTGTTACTTGTGAAATGAGATTTTTTTTCAATTTCAAACGTTTATTAACAAAAATGGTTACAAATTTGATCTTCAAAATAATAGCCATCGCTAGGGACACATTTTCCCCCTCTCTTAGGCAATTTGTAGATGCCGCGCCAATTGGCCGTCTTTAGACGCAAACCAATCATCAAGTCATTTTTTGGCTTCTTCGTGAGAATTCAAGCGCTGCTCGGAAAGTGCGTGGCCCACCGATGCAAACAAATGCTAATCGGAAGGCGCCAAGTCTGGTGAGTAAGCCGCATGCACCTGCGGTTTCCAATTGTACGTCTCCACCAATTCCCGGGTCATTCTTGTTCGATGTGGCGGTGCATTGTCAAGAAGAAAAATTACTTTGTGACGCCGACCAGCATGTTCTCGGCGTTTTCGGTGTGTAGCGCTGTTCAAATCGGCCAATTGTCGTTGCTAGCGCGCACCGTCAACTGTTTCACCTGGTTTTAATAGCTCGTACCAAATCATACCAAGCGGATCCCAGAAAACACACAGCATTGCCTTGCGGTCGAAGCGATTTGGTATGGCCTTTGTTTTTGGCTTGTGCCCGGGCGGACCATACGATCGTTTACGCTTGGGATTGCAGAAATACACCCATTTTTCATCACCCGTAACGATTCGATGCAAAAAAGTCTTCCTTTTGAACCGGGAGAGCAGCATTTCACAAGTGCTTTTTCGGTTCTCAACGATGTCCGCAAATCGTAGTTTGAAGGCACGAAATTCGACATTTTTAAGAGCGACAAAAATGCATTGTTGTATGAAGCGTAACAAACACTGAACTGAATATTGTTTGACAGACGAAAAAATTGGGAAGGTTTAAAAATACTCCTTGCGACATCTATGGACTAATAGCTGAAAGTCTCATTAAGATTTTGGTCATTATACCACACATCTTCGATGTTTTCTTGAAGCTGTTGTATTTTTCCGCTGGTATACTGCCGATTTGAGGTATGCCTAACAATTTTCGATGGGGTTAAGGTTCGGTGAATTGCCAGGCAAAACCATTATTTCCATTGAATTCAGACAATTCACGCTCAACTTGCAAAAGGTCTATTCGTCTCTCGGACCCTTCAGGGTTTCTAAATATGGCAGCAAAACCTTTTCCAGTACGCCCACGTACTAGATCGAGCGCATTGTGCCCTCAACAAAATGTAGCGGATCTGCTCCCTCTGAGGTTATATAGCCCCAAATCATAACACAGGGGGGTGATTGATCCTTGGAAGCACACTATCTTTAGAATATCTGTATTTGTGACCGCTTCCAATCGGCAATCATCGTTGAAGATGATCTGTTTTTTTTTTAACTTACTTTTTTCAATATTTCGCGTGGGAGACTTTGTGAAGTTGTGCCCAAAACACGGTGTCAGTTTTGGCTTTTTTGTATAAGCGTCGTCGTAACGTTCTTTCCGAAATATTTACTCCAGATTCTTGAACCACTCTTAAAATTATCCGACTTCAAGCGTTTCTGTTTCAGAGAACTGTTTGGACGATTTTGCGATCCGGCCTGGTTGAGGTGACGCGTTCTCGGCGACAATTTTGTCGAAGTTGGTGAAGTTACCGCCAAAACGTTGTTGGTATTTTTCCACTTTTTGGCAACATTTACCACAGACGCTTTAGATATTCGAATGGTTCTTGCTATGTCCGCATAGCTCAGGTTCTTGGCTTTCAAAAGAACTGCAATTTGTTGCTTTTGTCGGGATGTCAAATCCGACTTTCGATCCATTTTCTAAAAAAAAAATGGTTAAATTGAAAAAAAAGGATAGTCCATGTGAAAAATTCTAAATATATGTATATTTTGTTTAAACTGTGGTTACATTTTAGATATATGAATATTCACTATTCAATCCTTTCACTTTTGAAATGATCTCAATTCGAGTTTTTATGCTCTTCACACAAGATCGAATTAATTCCTATTGGCACTTCCACACTTAACTTTTCACTTATAGGCAAAAAAACTGATATTTTTGTAATCGTGGCAGGCTAATTCTTAAAAACATCTAAGAGCAGGTTAAAAACCCCTTAATACCCTTTTTTATTTGGAAAAGCCCAAATTAGATTGAAAATTTTACCTGATATTTGAAGTTCTCAGAAAAAATGCCATCGGTCATAATTCAATGGTCAGATACTGTACAGGAGATATAGAAATGGATCCAAAATTCTTCTTGGATTTGTATTTTTTTATTTAGAGTCGAATATGCATTTTCGTGTTTTATGATAAATTACCGATTATTAAGGTATGACGAGAGCACCTCGCAGTATTGTGTTGGCAGCATCGAATTCAGATTTTAGAGGAGTCATTCGTGTTATGCTTTCTCGAAAGCTTGCGATACATAAAAAAATGGTTGAATACACTTCTATACCTTTTCATAGCGCTTTCTATGGTGCTTACGACTTACTGGTACCAGTGATATTTTTCTGTAAGAGGACACTTAGTTAGGTGACTTACAACGGGAGGTATCAGGTAGCTTCGGCGAGTTTTCAATATATAGGTATGTACCTAAAGCTGAGGCACTTGTTAGATGAATAGGTGAAATAGACAATGCCATTTTCTGACAGATAACGAAGGACTTCAGCCGGGATTAAGTCAATTCCAGGGAAATGAAACTGCTGATAAGCTTGCCAGGAAGGGGACTGAATTGGCTTCAGAGACCTCCTGCCCGGTCATCGGCATCCCCTGAAAGTGGTTAAAGGAGAACTGAACGAACTATTTCTCAAGAAAGCGCAGAAAAGATGCAGCTACATTTCTTCATGTGCTATTTCGAAAACCCTTTTTCCTGAGTACAATACACGGAGGACTCAGAAAGTCCTTTGGACTCAATCTTCTCCATTATATCAACAACTCGGCTGGCTGTAGATATCTGCCTGCTGGAGGTCTCATAATATTATCAAAACGGTGCTTTAGTGCTACTTGTGGAGTGCCTGACTGCACTTCAACCATTTCATCTACCTACCAGGGGATGTTTCAAGCTTCATTTTGTTTATTTCCCTACCAACTTCTTCTGGTGTAACAATCAATTGCAAATTTCACAAAGTTTTCAAATTTTGCAAAAAGAAATATAACCATGCCTTACTGTATGGAAGAAACGCATATCGCAAAAGATAGCGCTTGTAGTGTTGAAAAAAAGTTTTTCTCTATTAGTTATACACTATTGGATTTGGGCGACATTGGGTGTCGCTGATGATGGAACGATGAGATACTTGAACTCTAAGAATATATAAACTTTAATAGAACGCGTCAGTAGTTTCTTTCTCATGCTAACCGGCACGAGTTGGGCACACCAAGCGAACACACCAAATTCTTCTCTAGTAGATCTTTTCAACGCAAAGGAGGCTTTCCTCTTTCTCAGCTACCATCAGCTAGTACCGCATCGAATACTTTCAGAACCGTGGCTTTTGTATCCATTCGCACATGACTCAGCCAACGAATCCGCTGGGTCTTTATTCGTTGCGCTATGTCTACGTCGCCGTGCAGCTCATACAGCTCATTGTTCCATCGTTTACGAATCTTGCCGTCGCCAAAGTCCCAAAAAACCTTCCGCAGAATTTTTCTCTCAAGCACTCCAAGGGACACCACTGCGCCACATAGTAGTCCAGGCATATTTGAGAGACTTATAAAATGTGATTCTTTTTCGTCGAGAGAAAAATTTACTACTAAATGTTCTACTTAGTCCAAAGAGAGATTCTCCGTTGAATTTCAAGACTGGCATTATTAGCGGTGCTGGCTCCTACATAAACGATATCTCATACTACTTCAAGTGTGACGAGGATACCAACTTACTCTAGCAAATTTAGATATGGGCTAGGGGTAGTTGTACAAATTCTTTGATTTCTTAGATAAGTTAGTCATTACAAAGCCAAGGCTAGGCAATTTCAACGCCATAACCTGCAGCCATTCACTCACAACTTCATGACATCCACCTGTGCAACCGTCTAACGACTTAATTTACCATAAACACCAATTGTCCACCACCTAATTCTATTCACACATCTAATGTAGAATATACCCCGTAGGGAAAATTTTGACTAGAGATTTAGGTTCCTGGTGTAATAGTCTCAAAGCCGAAAGGTAAATGCAAATAGCTGCAATTTATTTTATGGAGCTCTAGAATTTGATTTGGGACCTTTTGAATGGTACGCTACGGTTCGGACTGACCATGTGAAACAATCACAAACTCGCACCAGACTTTTTCAGACAATCGAAAAGTAGGCATAATTTTCAATCAGAGCAGTAAAAAATTGGCAAAATAATGATAAATACGAGTTACCACAAAAGTTCAGTGGAAGTCGGGTGGATGTTGAATTGACAGAAAGCATGCTGGGTGTGGGGCAATTCTTGATTTTCCCATTGTGTGAGGAATATGAAACCTTTCAAAAATCCGTCGCGGATTTACATGGTTGCACGCGCCCGAGAAGTATAACTTTGAAGGACTCTGCTACATAGATCCGACTAATTCATCATTGTCCTTAGTTATGTTGACTTAGAGGACATCAGTCGGTTGTAGCTTATTGGCATGCATGCATCTGTGATTTTAGAAAACCTTACAAGAAAGCGTCTAGCAGTTTATGTAAGATCAAGTCTCACGATCTTGGTGGACAACTCTTGCCACTTTCGCTAGAGGTAATCATAGCCTATATACCCTATGATCAAAAAGTACTGGGAATGTTTAATTGACTGTTTTCTTCGACTGCCAAGGCGTAGTGCACCATGAGTACCTTCTATCGGGCCAGACAGTCAATAAAGAATATTATTTACCCGTTTTGAAGCGTTTGAGAGATGCTGTACGTCGCAAACGGCCGGAAATGTGAGCAAAGAATTCCTAGATTTTGCATGATGAGATCGCGCCATCGCACAGAACCCAAATTGTGCTGGATTATTTGACCAAATCCCAAGTAAATACCATCGTCCAAGCACCGTATTCACCTGATATGACCCCGTGCGAGTTCTTTTTGTTTCCCAAGTTGAAGTTACCACATCATAATAAGAGATTTCAATCGATAGAGGAGATCAAAGAGAATGCGACGAAGGAGCTGAAGGCCATCCCTTCGTCGGCCTACCAGGGGTGCATGGAGGACTGGGTTAAACGTTGTTGGCACATGTGTGTTGCTTCAGACGGGTCATATTTTGAAGGAGATAAAATAAATTTGTCGGAAATTTAACTCTGTTTTGTTTTATTTAAACATTCCCGGTACTTCTGATCATAGCGTATATATATGTATGGAGAAGCAGAGCTACGCGCATGGCCTTCGACAGCCTTCCAACCACTTCAGTTGAGTCCTGTAAATTCAGGTTGAACTATTTCGGTAAACATAATATCCTGATTCTTACATGGGTTCCGGGCCACGTGGGTAACGAGACCTCTGACTGTTTAGCTAGGATGGGCTCTGAGGTCCACTTTTTTGGTCCACTTTTTTGGTCCGGAGCCCGTGCCGCCACTCCCTTTTGCCATCTCCCAGCCATCAAAGACACGGTTAGCAAATTCACAACTGAGCTCGGCAACCTGAGAGGGTATGTTGCAGATCTTTGCAAAAGAGGTTAAAATCGAAAATGTCCGAGACATTATCAAAGGTAGCGTGACACCAGTTGTATGTTCGGTATACTCCCACTAACCCTATTACATTCCTTCCCTCTTGGCTGATTTCACCCTGGGATTACTAAAAGCAATTTCATCTAGCTGGAGCTGTGTTTAAGCCTTTTAGACACATCAGGATCCTGCGTCCAGGTTCCTCTCTTAATTGCGCACTGGGGCTATACGCTAATGATAGCATCCATTGGTTTGTCAGCAATAGCGCATAGGAAAATTGCAATATCGTTACTCGATGTCGACTTGTCGTCTGTTTGGGGTTCTCTTGAGGCTTTACCTCACGCGTTCGTGCTTGTCATCTGTTCGTGGAGACAGTCATCCCCACAGGAGATTTGTTTCAAAATGGATTCTTTGGGCGACGCATCTAGGCATCTCTTGGGTATTCTATATCGGTCGCATTCGCTTTGCTTCCACTTTTCGCTCCCATTTTCAGCAGAAGGGACTGTAGGCAGCTGGTAGGACTAATTACGGGCCACTTTCTATAGGCGAAGCACATAGAAAAGGTAGGCATTTCAGACAGTTCACTCTGCCCAGCATATGGAGATGAAGATGAGAGGACGGAAAACTTTCTGTGCATCTGCTCGGCCTTCGCTCGAATCAGACTTGAGTTCTTTGGCATTGATGTGTTAAGAGGCGACCACCTTGGCTCCTTGGCACCACAAGATCTACTCAGATTTCTTCGGATGTCGAGTAGATTTAAAGAAAATTGAAAAGGGAATCCGAGTGCAGTACAATGGATTTAATATGGTCTGAATGCTGTACTTCCTAGCTGTCCCCACAAAACACAAAAAAAAAACAATTTATGTATATGTACATATATAATTGGCGCTTACACCCTTTTTGTGTGCTTGCCCGAGCTCCTCCTCCTATTCGAAAAAATAAAACGTAATCTCTACTAGCTAATATTATCAACTTATCTTATTTGCAGCTGCTTCTCAGTCAGGTAACTTCCATAGCAAGAGACTTGCATCAGTGAGTGAGTGATAAAAACAGGTTTGAAAAATACTGCCAAAACAACAGGTCTGCCACATCCTTTCAACATCGGTCCATCCCTATTAGAAAGCCCTATAGTTCTTATTTCGCTAAAAGAGCATCATTTGGGTATTACCGAAGTTACCTGCAGGGTATGTAAATATGTATGCTACATGCAAAAACGAACCAGCATAGTTACATATTCATGGCTATACTCGTACACAGATGAAGGAGCAGCTAGTTTGGTACGTGCAACATCAGCATATTGTTGCATATTTTACCAAACCTTTTAGTTGAGCGAGACACAAACTAAAACCCAATTAATTAGCGTCACAGAAATGTGTTCGCACATAGTTGGGCTATAGTCGTACATATACGAGCAAACGCTTTCACAAGTATTTCTGCTCATTTTCGTAGGAAGAGGATGAAGCTATATACAAAAAGGGTCCTGATATAATTGTAATAGAATATATTACGATTAATATTAAGTGGAAAAGAGGTGAGTAAGTAAAAGTTATGCGGTTGGCTGCTTGGCCAAAAGCACTTGAGCAGAGGCAGTGCTCAGGGTTGTAGCCAAGTACTTGGGACCTGTACTTATTGTACAGGGTGTCCGGTGGTAGAACTAGGTTTTAAATTTAAAATAACTCACTAACCGCTGTGGGTATGAGCGGCGAGGGGACAGGGCTAGTTTCCATATTCATGTGGGTCATTTAGTCATGATGTCTCAGTGGACGGGTGAACAACAAGCGTTCGCAAACGAAGCGTATTACAAGGCCAATGATTCGTGTGCAGCTGCTCGTCGTAGATTTTGGTCACGCTACAATATTCGACGTTTACGTGATGCTCGAAGTGAATATTCGATTCGAGGGCGAAAGTTGCGGGCAACTAATTCGGAAGCAAGCAATCCACAGCCGGGACCCAGGCAGCCAGCGAGAACAAATAAAAGTATTGAGCTCGTCGCTACAAGTTTGCACGATAATCCGCGTCAGTACTTGCGCAAGAGAGCGGCTGGCCTGGGTCTTCCAAAAACTATAGTGCTTAAGATATTGACGAAGGATCTTAGACTTGATCCCTTCAAAACTCAAATCATGCAAGTTTTTAAGCCTAATGATTACAATTTGCGCAAACATTTCTGTGTGACAATGATGGAGGGATCTCGTACCAGGTAAGCGATGAAGTGGAGTGATGAAACCCATCTTCATTTAAATGGAAGGGTCAATAAGCACAATTCTCGTTATTTGTTATTGATCACCAAAAGAAAAGAACCCGCCATTAAAACATCATCAGCCGTTCACAGTCCTAATGGTCTGGTTTTGACGATTTGATGAGCATTTTTGAAGAATTGGACCGCAGTTTTTTGAAAATCTTGACATTCGTGAAATCGTGATTTCTTCGCTTACAAAGTGACACACCATTTCGGTGATATATCCTGGCTACGCGGGCCGCCCGATCTTACCCCTAAGGACGTTTTTCAGTGGCGATGCCTCATAACGGCGACCGCCGTAGCCGAAAGGCTTGGTGCGTGACTACCGTTCAAAAGTGCAGCGTTTCGGATCTCCGTGCATGAAATACCAAATGTTGGAACAAGTTTTTCTAATAGCGGTCACCGGCAATGGCAAACCTCCGTGCATATTTCTGCAATGAAAAAGCTTTTCATAAAAAACCATCTGCCCTTCGCAGTCAGCTTAAAACACAGCGGGTAAGGGGTTAGAGCTTACCTGAGGTAAAGTATGTCTGTCATAAAAAGCGACTAAATCTCAGGTTACAAGTACCTGAGCAGTATGGAAGCTCAACTGGAAGTGCCTTCGAGTACAAAGTCTGATCGAAGACTTAATCTTGGTACCACGGGGAATAGGAGCCCTTACAGTTCACTCTGACCAGTTCTTTGGGCACTTCAGAGACGTTTTCGTGGTGGCTGTGGTTAATACCTAAAACGGGGGAAAATCTCTTTTGTTTGATGGGGAACGGCAAAGACGGTTAGTGCGTCCATGCCACACTGTCAATTGGTACCAAGACCTATAATTACTTAGAACAATAAAGTAATATTTCCTTAAACGACTTGGGTTCTGATCAATAATATAATTGATCCGTATGCTTTTGAGCACCGTGGGTCTAGGTCGTCGCCGCCAGGTGCTTACATTAAAAACATCGAGCATTGTAGGTCTTCCCATTTGCGGAACACCATCAAGATGCGCGCCACAATTAGGAAGAGGAGCTGGGCCAAGCACCAAACAAAAGTGTACGCGCCAACTATTATTATTTTTATATAATAGGTCTATGAAACAAACCCAGAGACAATCTAAGCACTAAAAGAAAATATCGCTCGCGATTTTGTAGGCTTCCGTACGTCACGTCTCCAGCGAGTGGCACAGAGTAAATGTTCCAATATTTTTCTCCATAGTAGTTTTATTTACAATTCATTTTTGCAGCCGACGATTTCTCAACGCATTTTCGCTGAAAATTAGTACTCACAAGTGCATTGAGTTGCTAAATAACGCAAAGTAATACAAATTTATACTACCTCCGCTCTTCAATCACTTATTTTCTAAAACATTTTGTATCCCTTTTCGTATCCTTCTTTTCATTAAGTAACCGATGAAAGAAACATGAAATCCCAACACTTTACAATCGACGAGAAATAAATACTGAACTCAGAACAGGTGTTCTTAGTGAGACACCCATTATAAGTGCATGCGTATTTATGTGCACTTCAGCCGTCAGTAGCAGCATTTCGGTGGTCATCGCATTATTCATGAGCCAACGATCGCCACTGACTCCTGGCTGTTAGCCGTTGGCTATTCAACGCTTAGTAGCTTGTGGCTACCACCGTTGGTCCGGGCGAGCTAATAGACTACGGACTGTTGGAGTTCAAATATCGCGTCATCATCCCTATAATCGCCGCCTGCCGCACTGCCAATAGCTGGTGTTTAATCTGTGGTAATGTAGGAAAATCGCTTAATTTGTGGGCTTAACTGAATTTGCCACAAATGTTTTCGAGGCAGGAGGGGTGGAGAGGTGGGTGAAAGTGCAACGCAGTTACTTCCTGTTACATACCACCAACCCTCCCCCGCGGTAATCGTGTCAATAATCTAATTAATAGTATGTAGCCTGCTGCGAAAATTCACCGTTATAATTGTGCAATACATACGCCTGTTGTCACAATAATAGCAGCGTGACGTATTGCAAAGTTTTGACTGTAATTTAATTTGCATTTATTCGTTTTTCACCGAAATTTAGTTAATAGTGTAACAAAAACCATACGACGGAAAATTTCATACTTTAGCTGCGATCTCCGGAGCTAAGGCATACAATATCTCAAGATGTAAAGATTGCATCGGTTCATAAAGGTTGGCAAAAAAGTCTTGCGGTATTTCCGCAAGCTTGTCTTTGCAAGCGCGTAGTTCTAGTTGTATTCGTCGCATCGGTTCACGCTAGAGCTTTTTGGAAAGCTCTTTTCACGTGCTAACACGTGTTTTATTAATTGTTGTTTGCTTTTAGTCGTTTGTGAGTTATAGCGTCGCAAACATGGAGCAAAATAAAGAGAAAATACGGCATATTTTACAGTACTACTACGATAAAGGCAAAAATGCATCTCATGCTGCCAATAAAATTTGTGCAGTTTATGGACCCGATACAGTTTCCATTTCCACCGCACAACGATGGTTTCAACGTTTTCATTCTAGTGCAGAGGTGATCGAAGATGCGCCACGGTCCGGAATGCCTGTCGTCAAAAATTGCGATAAAATCGCTGAATTGATCGAAAGAGACCGGCATAGTAGCAGCCGTAGCATCGGCCAAGAGCTGGGCATGAGTCATCAAACCGTTATAAACCATTTGAAGAAGCTGGGATTCAAAAAGAAGCTCGATGTATGGGTGCCACACGACTTGACGCAAAAAAAACATTTTTGCCCGTATGGATGCATGGGAATCGCTTCTGAATCGCAACAAAATCGACCCGTTTTTGAAGCGGATGGTGACTGGCGATGAAAAGTGGGTCACTTACGACAACGTGAAGCACAAACGGTCGTGGTCGAAAAGCGGTGAAGCTGCCCAGAGGGTGGCCAAGCCTGGATTGACGGCCAGGAAGGTTCTTCTGTGTGTTTGGTGGGATTGGCACGGAATCATCCACTATGAGCTGCTCCCCTATGGCCAAACGCTCAATTCGGACCTGTACTGCCAACAACTGGGCCGCTTGAATGCAGCACTCATGCAGATTAACAGAGGCCGAATTGTCTTCCATCAGGACAACGCCAGGCCACACACATCTTTGGTGACGCGGCAGAAACTCTGGGAGCTCGGATGGGAGGTTCTTTTGCATCCACCATATAGTCCGGATCTCGCACCAAGTGATTACCATCTATTTCTGTCCATGGCGAACGAGCTTGGTAGTCGGAAGTTGTCCACAAGAGAGTCCTGTGAAAATTGGCTCTCCGAGTTTTTTGACAATAGGGAAACGAGCTTCTATAAGAGGGGCATTATGAAGTTGGCATCTCGTTGGGAACTCGTCATCGAACAAAACGGCGCATATTTGACTTAAATCGCATTATTATAACCAATTTTATGAACAATTGAAAATTCAATAAAAATACCGCAAGACTTTTTTGCCAACCTATACTATGCGATGATTAGAAGGTGGCATTGTGCTTCCAAAACAAAAAAAAAAAAATTGCGCTTGGATTCGATATCCGCAAGTCCTATTTGAGAACCACTTCTCATGCACTCATGTGCTTCCTAACTTAACCCCGTCGAGTAAGTAGAAATTGGCGCTGTGCTGTTGAAGAGATTGCGCGGTGCGTACACTTCTGCGAAAATTCGCGAGACAGACCGTCCAGTAAGATACCGTCGCTATCGCCGTTCGGTTAACGCACGTCTCGGCAAGAATGCGGCTGCCTTGACGTGTACAACGCATTCTAAAAACATTCACTTGCCCTGCAGAGAACTTCTCTAGTGACTTAGATGGTCCCATTAATAAAGCAATAAAACCCAAAGAACAAACTACACCAGCGACTTACGCAGAGCGACCAATATTTTTTTTTTTTTGTATAACCCATTTTGCTTATATTCTATAAAAATATGTATTATAAAAATCTATTTTCTGTTTTCATTAACACTTCTGGTGGTAGTTATGTATGTCCAAAAACTGCGATTCAAAATTTATTCTGTTTTTATTTTCCAGATAAGAAAATTTCGACTAAAGTTATTTGACCGTTTTCTGCTTGGTGACTCCAGTTGTGTATTGCAGCGTTCCCAAATGGAGCAGTAAAATACGAAATTCGATACAGTCTTCCGTACCACTACGGCGCCAAGTTGAAAAGTCGCTGCAGGCGGACAAACAAATTTGGGTGGCTTATGGGCCCAATACAGTGCCATCGTAAAGTTCATACAGCTCATCGTTCCATCGCCAGCGATGTTCGCCGCTGCCAATGTGAAAAGGTTCAAAAATCTTCCGCAGAATCTTTCCCTCAAACACTCTAAGCGTCGCTTCATCAGATGTTGTCATCGTCTACGCCATACGTTAGGACGGACATGAAGAGAGCTTTATAGAGTTTTATTTTTGTTCGTCGAGAGTGGACTACTCAATTGCCTACTTAGTCCAAAGTAGCACTTGTTGGCAAGAGAGATTCTACGTTGGATTTCAAGGCTGCCGTTGTTATCGGTGTTAATGCTGGTTCCTAAATACACGAAGTCTTTTACAACCTCGAAATTATAACTGTCAACAGTGACGTGGGTGCCGATACGCGAGAGCGCCGACTAATTGTTTGAAGACAGGAGGTACTTCGTTTTGTCCTCGTTCACCACCAGACCTATTCGCTTTGCCTCTTTATCCAGTTTGGAGATGGCAGAACTAACAGCGCGGTTGTTAAGGCCGATGATGTCAATATCATAGGCACACGCCAACAATTGTACGCTCTTATAAAGTATTGTGCCTGAGCGATTAAGTTCTGCGGCTCGTACGATGCTCATCATTTCATTAAAAACTTTGTAAACTTTATTACAGGAAAATATATATATATTAATGCCTGGGAGCCCCACAGTTTGGGGGTCTGGAAGACATCTCAAAAATATATCTTCCTGCACTGCCAAGACTTGCCAAAAGCGTTGACATCGTACGCAATGTCTACTTTAAATCGGTCTCCATCTGGTATCGCTAGAAACCAAAACGTTTATGCGTGAATTTATGCCAGCTGGGTTAACCTTTAACCTAATTGAAACTAGGATGAAGAGGTCTTCTGAGTATCTTGATAGTTTATGTATAGCTTCGTTTGAGGAACCCTCCGCATTCGCCAAAATAACGTCATGATAAACGGGAGAATACAGTGTCTTCCTGCAAACCGAGTAAGCTCTCTTGAAGAGTAGACTGCCTAACTTGACTCAACCTATCAGTAAAGGTGTCCATCTTAGAGATTTTTTCGGGTCCATTGCGCTTCTTCCAACTCCTCTGTGCGAAAGCGCTTCGTCAAGCGTCTGGTTGAACTGTAAAGTGAACTCTTACCAAGCCTAGCCTGTTTAACCCAACCGAGTCCTATGAAGTTTCTAAACCAAATATCAAATTGCTTTGGGATTAAAAAAGTTAAAAGTTATTATCTTGTAAAATTTGCAACTATTTGATTGTTGTTTTAATTGACTGATTGTGCTCTCCATTCCCTTTACCCCACTTTAATTGCTGAACACCAACAGTCCAAGGCGAAAGTTTCAAAATAATCGTCGACTATACGGAAATTGCCGTTTCGTGCATTTCGAGTGCGAGATTGATTGAAATATTTAGTTGCAACCCATCACAACAGGCACTCACACACCCGCACATGCTATGCAATATGCAAAACAGTTATTTGCATACTTGCCACATATGCATATACTCGTACTTATATAATATTTGCAGCAGGCACGGCTGCCAGAGGTAGTCAGTGTCGATTGGCAACAAACTCGACGAGCACATAACTGTATAAACATGCACAAATGTGTGGCATGAGTTTATGTGCGATGTTGCTTCCGCTATTAGTAAAATGGCGCTGAATTTCCTATCTTTCTACATTGGATGGGTAGCAGCACTGACACGTATGGTGAAGGTATGAAAGGATGGGCAACCGCATCGCTCGACATTCAACAGTCAACAGGCGACACTTGAGTATCGGCAGCTGGTTGCCGCTGGCGAAGTGGATGCCAAGAATGGGGTGGCAACTATCATTATGCTGTGGAGCTATCAATAAAGAGGCACTTCAATGGGCACCGATAATTTATGTAGTTAGTTGAGCTGCTATAGAATTTCGCACCGGTAGAACTGCAGCCAAATGACGTACAGTAGTTTTGCGACCATAAAAATATTTCTCTTTATTTAAATTTGGCATAGACAGTAAAGAAAAGTATGTACCGGAGTAGTCCAAATAAATTTGAATTTGAATTTTTTAATCATAGGTTCCTCTGACAGTAGAAGCTCTTCTCATTCGTAATATTAACTGGCAGTGAGTACCTTACCTGCGTATTTAATCCTTACCTATCGTAGCGGATTGGATCGTTTATCCTAACTAACTTTACTTTTCGTATGATATATTGAAAACTCAATTTCGAGGTGGTTGCAAATGTTAGATTAGATTGAGTTAGAAGGGTTTCTTTTAAATGAGTTCCTTCAGTGATCCTCTGTGTAACGTCCTGCATATCTTTCAACCAATCAAATCTTTTGGCGGAATTTCGTAGGCGTCAACAATAACTTGGTGCCTTTGAGCTAACCAGCAGCGTAAGGTAATACCTTTTTGGCAGTTCCGCGGGGAGTGTGGTAGATAGTGAAGAGTTGTTTAGTACGTAGGTGTTGCTATGAGGCACAAGTCGTGCGTAGTGCTATGCAGGTATAGTAGTACTCATAAGAGTTTCCTCTCCACGAGTGTCATCCCAGAAAAAAAACCATTCCTTAATGCGCTCGTTTGCTTCCTCATTTAACCCTATCGATTACGTCAGTGGAATTGATGGTGTGCTATCGAAGAGGTTGCGCGGTTATATTCGTATAATTAGATTAAACGTATTTTTGGTTTTTATTTTCCACATAAAAAAATGTCGCCTATTCGTTACGTGGACCAAATGCGCAACACCATCAGGGAAAAAGTTATCAAAAAGCAACGACAACTGTCCTTAGAAAGCAGTCTACAATCTTCAAGGTAGCCATTACGACATTGAGGGGAACTGCAGGGCCGATCAACAAGCAACTTGACACTAAGTTGACTGATGAGTACAAAAACAGTGACATAGCCACATTCTTACAGACATCAAAAATTAAAAAAATTTTAGAAAAAAAAAAAGTATCGCCCGACAACTGTGTTCGACTCTCAATGCTAAACGCACAGAATCTCTGCTATACCAAACAAGCATAGTCTTAACATTCTGATTTCACTTATAACGGGACACTGCCTAATAAGTTGACATAACCAGATGATGGGCGTGCAATCATAAGAGTTCTGCAGAAACAGTCTAAATGAGGAAGAGACGACCTCACACCTTGGGCTACCCCATTTTCCTGCACTATTCAGATGTAGATTCACCCGTTTTAGATAGACAACTTTTTATGTGTTAGAAGATTTCAAAAATCAGGGATCTTCTGAAATTTTGGAAAAGTTCAGACTGATATCACAAGGGGTTGCGAGCCTTAGTAACCTAATGAGAATTTTTAGCCACTTTGAACTTGCACTTCTTCTTTATTCAGAGCGTTACAACGAGGGGTGAGTCAAAGCTTCCTTCAAAATGCTCCTGCAAAGCGGTCTATCTTGAGCTGTTGCTTCGTAGTTATGTATTCCCAACTTAATAAGATCGTGTTCCACTGCGTCTATCCAACGGTTTCTCGGTCTGCCTTTGGCCTTCACGCCCATTAGCTCAAGGTTTTCTTCACGGTACAGTCAGCAGGCATACGAATCACATGACCTAGTCATCTTATGCTCTGCGCTTTAATAAAACGTACAGGAGTCTCGTTCTGAGTTAGATCGTTCAGTTCAGAGTTCAATCGAATTCTGTAGGTACCATCATCAATTCTAATTGGGCCAAAGTTCTTTCTTAAAACTTGTCTTTCCATGCTAGCAATCTACGCGCAGTCATCAACCGTAAGAGTCCATACCTCGCAACCATACGTAGGATTGGTCGAATAAGGGTTTTGTATATACTTAACTTTGTAGCTTTAGACAAAAGTCAGGACTTAAGCAGTTAAGGTAGGCGTAATATGCATTGTTGGAGGCGTTGATGCGATCCCTGACTGCGGAAGTTGAATCACCGCTCCATGCGAACTTGCACTATTATAATAAAATTTAATGGACGATAAAATTGTGTACCCATTTTTTATGCTATTTAAATTCCAATAAAAAATTAGAAACTTAATGAAAATTTGGAGAATATTCACAAATCTCTGAGGGAACCTCCGAATATTATTCATTGGTATCCTAATTTTAATAAATTTGGTTTTTTACCAGGTGGCAACTCTATTAAAAGTTACACAAAATAAAGATTTTTCATACCTTTTTTGGTTGCACCCAAAAAGTAGTATTGCAGTGTATTTATTTATTTCAAAAAGGTGGCAACTATCTGCAAAAATACTTTCCAAAATAATAATTCTTTACTTTATTTTAAAAACTTACAAATCCTAATAATATTCATTGGTATGCTAATTTTACTAAATTTAGTTTTTTACCAGGTGGCAACTCTACTAAAAGTTGCACACAAAATAAAGATTTTTCGTACCTCTTTTGATTGGCACCAAGAAAGTAGTATTTCAGTTTTTTTGTTTACTTCAAAAAGGTGGCAACTATCTGCAAAAATATTTTCCAATATAATAATTTTTAAATTTATTTTAAAAATTCGCAAATTCAATAATATTCATTGGTATGCTAATTTTACTAAATTTAGTTTTTTACCAGGTGGCAACTCTACTAAAAGTTGCACACAAAATAAAGATTTTTCGTACCTCTTTTGATTGACACCCAAAAAGTAGTATTTCAGTTTGTTTGTTTTGTTCCAAAAAGGTGGCAACCATCTGCAAAAATATTTTCCAAAATAATGATTCTTAAATTTATTTTAAAAAGTCACAAATCCAAATAATATTCATTGGTATGCTAATTATACTAAATTTAGTTTTTCACCAGGTGGCAACTCTATTAAAAGTTACACACAAAAAACAGATTTTTCGTACCTCTTTTGATTGGCAGGCAAAAATTGCAGTTGCAGTGTATTTATTTATTTCAAAAAGGAGGCAACCATCTGCAAAAATATTTTCCAAACTAATAATTCTTAAATTTATTTCACAAACACACAAACCCACAAATATACAAGCTTTCACGTTTACAACATTAACTAGAATACTCGAATGTGAAAAAATTCTGTGTTGCAAAACACTGTGCAATAGATTTTCAACGTTGCCAACCAACATTTGCACTTGCAACGGTAGCCTCAAAAGGGGAGAGCGCTTCTAAAGCGAGTAGAACCAAAACATGTTGAGCGTACTCACTTACATACGCATATTCCTATAGATGCAATTACGTGCGTATGTGTGGATGTCCTCACTAACAACCGCATACTCATATTTCTCCACAGGGATGCCGATGAGACCATCAAAATTCTATTCAACGCAAAAGTCCGAGCATTAAAGCACTCCAACTAGATGCTGAAACGTCAATAATTCTTTGTACCCACACCCACACGATTTTCTCGCCTACTATGCCAGCACACACACACATCCACCCCTATTAAACAGCACTTCGCTTCCGCACTTGGCATTCCACTTTAGTGGCCACCACGGTTTGGCTGCTTGCTTACTAACCTAACCAACTAACTGCTTGCCTGTCTGTCCGTCAGTCTGTGTGTCTCTCTGCCGCTCTTAACCCTTCTTTTCCCCCTATTCGCTTGTGCTGCTTAAAAGGTAAATGCAGTTATTCCTTGTTTGCCAACTTTAGTGCAGCGCTTCGCGCAAATTATTGGCTTTAAAGTGGCAACACAGATTTACTCATTCACATGTCAACTTATGACAGCTGCTACTCTTACCTGGCTGACTGCCTACTCGCCTGCCACTCTCTCTCTCTCTATATATACCTGCATACTTCCGTACTTCCTGCTTGCTTACCTCGCTGTTTGGCAATATTCGAACGTCAACTTTTATGTTGCGCGTTGCATTTGGTTGCATTGCTTCCGTTCGTAAGCTAAGGGAAGGGGGAGGGGAGCTTATTGAAGCAATACGTTTCATGTATGTTTGTATATATCTTTTCTTATATAGCGAGTTTCCCACATTAAGCGAATACTTCCTTTTCATATGCATTACCATCTATTCGCATATGTGTGGCATGCACACTGAGTGTCCGTGTGTGTGAGTGTGAGTGCAAGTGGCACTGGTGCGGTTGACTGCTCAGCCGCGCAAAAGTAATTGAGCTCCATAATTGCTCAAAACAGCTCGCGCGGCAGCTAATAAACTTAGAGTTTGACTTGGAAATTATGTTGTCGAATGTTGAAAGTTGGCTCTGTCAAAAGTGATATGTTAATTTTTGAACTTAAAGTGCAAACCGTGGTAAATCGTAGAATTTTCTACCAAGTGAGGAGTAGCTGGTGTTGGATTTAGTCGAAAAAATGTTTAATTTTGAATGAAGGGATATACATAACTTCATGTAGTGAAACTATTGGATGTATTGTAAAAGTATGCTTAATTTTATTTATTTATTTCAGCTACAGATAAATCGTAAGGATGATATTAAAAATATTTTTGTGCATTTAAAATATTTAAAGATTGCATATTGCACTGGTTCATTAAGGGCGTAGTTGGTTCTATGCCGTTGATCTATAAATAAACGAGCCAGACTTAAATCAAGAGGCTTTGTTTGTATCAGATTTGACCGCCGTTGCTAAATGGTTTGGTGTCTGACTACCACTCAGAAATCGGAGAACGTAGGTTCGAATCTCCGTGAAACACCAAAATTAAGAAAAACATTTTTCTAATAGCGGTCGCCCTCCGTAGGCAATGGCAAACTACCAAGTATATTTCTGAAAAAGCTCCTCATAAAAATATCTGCCGTTCGGAGTCGGCTTGAAACTGTAGGCCCCTCCATTTGTGGAACAACATCAAGACGCACACCTCAAATAGGAGGAGTAGCTCGGCCAAATACACAAAAAAGGCCAATTATTAATATTAACATAAATTGTAATATACGAGGGTTGACCTTTTTATTTTGCGCTTAATAGAGCAAACAGTAAAATAATAATGAAAGTGCATTTATTGCTTTTCAAAATATTCTTCTTCCAAGTCAATACGAGAAGTCAAGTACGAGCAAGTCATACTGCATTCGCTTGAACCAATTTTCAAGGCACATTTGCCACTCAGAACTATATATCTCCAAAACGAGCTGTTTTAAGGGTGAAGCTTCTTCAGACGTTGAAAGACGTTAACCCCGCATTTTATTTTTGATGTTTGTGAACAAAAAGAAGTCATTAGGTGTCAAATCAGAGCTGTAAGGTGGAAGACCCATTAATTCGATATTCTGAGTGCTCAAAAACTCGCTTGTCTGAGCCAATACGTGAGAGCTCGCATTGTCTTGGTTAAGGATGATTCATGTTCGGCAGTTGGTTTTCCTTAGTTCTCCGAAAACTTTTGGCAAAAAAATGATTGTGTACCCCTCAGAATTGGCGGTTTGAAGTCGCACTAGGGCTGCCGTTGCGACATGACATTATTTTCCGAAGGTAATTGCATTCAGCTCGTCTTGGAATACCTATACTGTCGATATCTCTTTTGGTGGCGGCTCATAAGCATAGATCCAAGATTGGCCACCTATTATGATATCATAGACGTGCTTTGAACCACCGAGGTTGAATTTCTTTCAATTTAAAAGTTATGCGGTATCCAACAAGGACAAATCTTTTGTAGGTTGAAATATTCATGAAATATTGAATGTATACTGGTCCCACTAATGCCATAGGATGCCTCTATTTCGCGATGTGTCATATGAAAAACTTGTGTTATCAATTGACGCACATCATTGTTTCTAGCATAACGACCGAAATGCTACTTAATAAATAAAGAGCTGTAGAAAAAATGTCATTCCTTATTTAATTCGAAATATCCGGAGCAGGAGAATGGATAGGATGGATTTGAGTAAGTCGGCAGCTCATTAATGAAGGTTCAAACACTTAAGTATGGAAGCGCACTATACCTACTTAGGACCTTAAAAGTAGCACAAGATGAATGGATGAAAAACGGGGAGAGGCTAACTAATTTAGGAATCTAAGAAGCTTTTCGAGAGGTAGAAAATATAGTTGACACATTGTTAGTATGAGACCATCTAACCTCAAAATACGTCTTTTTGGTCTAGCGAATGCTAAGTAAAGTGCACTGAATAATCATCGTCTTCTGGGCAATGGACACATATTCGGTTGTCGCTATCCGGCTTCACGAAATTCATATCGCTGAGATCGTAGGTCTTATTGAAACTGCTTGCACCAGCTTTCGCAGTGGCTAAGTGAGGTGCTTCAACGTTAAAAGTCGAAATATGTTAATCAATACGGCCTAAGTGCGTTGGTTTAACCGTAGATCGTTCTTTGTATCAAAAATGATACATTTCATATTTTAGAAGCCAATAAATTCGTCCACGTTGGCAACACTTACCTCAACTTTTATGACTTTGTTTCTTCCGTTGATATAAGTATTTTAAACTGAGTTTCAAATTTTAAAATCAAGTAGGCCGCGAGAAAAACGAAAACTTCATAATTCTACTCATTGTATCATATTTGATACATATGAAATTTTTAATGATTTTTCGTGCGAATAGTTTTAGTTTCATCCTTGTTTTGACATTATTCGGACGTTTTTTTGTGAATAAGTGATTGTTAGTGAAGTTTGGTTCAAAAATGTCGCGTCCGCAATATTTAGAGGAGCTGGTGAATGAAGTTCTGGATAACAGTTCAAACGATGAATCTGAAAATGGAAATTTTTCCAATTCAGAAACTGAGGCGGAGGACTATGTGTTTGAAAGTGACTCAAATGAAAGTTTTTTATCAGATATTTCTGAGAATATTGGTCTCAACTTTTATATTGATCCGCTATATACTGCAAAAGATGGTACCATATGGAATTCAGAGCCATACACCATAGGTCGTTCAAGGGCGGAAAACGTCATTAGTTTGAGACCAGGTTACTAACTGTGCTTTTTTATATTACAATTTTTCAATTTACATACTGACTTACTTCTTTTAGGAGTAACAAGAAACGCATCTAGCCGAGTTGGAAACATCCGAGATTCCATGCTATTATTTTTCCCTACATCGACTACGAAAATAATAATTGAAAATTCGAATAAGTATGGGAAAAAATTGCATGGAGATGAACATTTAGAAATTGATGAAGATGTACTTCTGGCTTTTCTGGCTGTTTTGATATTGGCTGGTGTATATAAGTACGTTAATACATATATTCAAAAACTAAAATATCATAAATAAAAAAATTTCTTTTTGGAATACTTACATATATAGATCTAAAAATGAAACTTTGCATGATTTATTCGATACTACATATGGGCGACCTATATTTCGCACAATTATGACCGAAAAAACATTTTTATATGTATTGAAAGTTATACGCTTTGATGACGTACTTAGTCGACGAGAGAGAAAAAGTGAATATAAATTTGCACCAATTCGCGATCTTTGGGAACGGTGGGTAAAACTACTCCCTACGTTCTATAATTCTCATGATTGCATCACAGTAGACGAACAATTATTGGGTTTTCATGGCCGCTGTAAGTTTCGCCAGTACATTCCGTCGAAACCCGAGAAGTACGGTATAAAGTTTTGGTTGGCCGTTGATTCCGAAACATGTTATGTTTGGAAAATACAGCCTTTTTTGGGAAAAGGAATTACTGGAGTTCCAGAGCGCAACCAAGGCGAGCGGGTCGTACTTGATTTAGTGGAAGGATTGAAAGGTCACAACGTTACCATGGACAACTTTTTCTCGTCGCATACTTTGGGTCAAAAACTTTTAAAACGAAATCTAACTATGGTTGGAACAATGCGCAAAAATAAGAGATCCATTCCTCCAAAGTTACTTCAGTGCAAAAACATTCCTAGATTTAATTCAACTTTTGCATTTACTCCGGACACTACTCTTGTTTCGTACATGAGCCATAAAAACAAATGCACAATTGTTATGAGCACAATGCACCACGACGCGAATATTCTAGGTAACTCAAAAAAATTGCCAGAACTAATTTCCTTTTATAACTCGACGAAAGCAGGAGTTGATACGGTGGACAAAATGTTAAGCTGTTACAGTTGCAAGCGAAAAAACAATCGTTGGACTATGGCAGTTTTTTCCAATATAATAGACATCTCAGTATTAAACTCATATATTATATATAATGAAATAGATCCAAACTGGAAGTCTACAAGGAAGCACACAAAACGCAAGTGTTTTCTTCTTGAATTTGCCATTTCATTAGCTAATTTTGCTCATTAGCCTTATTTTGAAAAACAATCCCAACGTACTCAAAATGGCATGCTTTCGTCGATTTTCTTTACTGGCGTCGTCAGCAGTGCAGACGAGAACAAAGCTGGATCATCAAAAAAGGCTAAAATGGAAAGTTTGGAAAAAAAGAATCGAGCAAGAGGTTGTATGTGTTATAGTTCCGGAGAAAATAAAAACAAATGGACCTCTTTATATTGCAGCAAATGCAAAAAACCTTATTGTAAAGACAAACATATGGAAAATATTTGTACAAAATGCGTCAATAAAGCTTAATTTTATAACTATCTCAAAATCTAGTTAAAAACACATTGGTTTGTTTCATTTTTAATAATAATTCAGTATGTATCAAAAAAGATACACGGTATAGAATTGTGAAGTTTTTTGTAGGGCTGATCTACGGTTAAAGCCCGACTGCCACTTCTACCAACCCACCTAATCACTGCACTTCTGTCTCAATAATCCATGTCGAAAATCATAAGAAATTATAGCGTGAAAGTTTTTTCATAGCAACTTTTGGTCGAGATGATTTTGTCAACTCACTGAACAAATAACAAATAAAGTTAGTAAACGAAAATGTTATATGTAAGTTTATAGGTATGGTAAAAAATGCCTAACTTCTCGATAAAAATATCGAATTACTGCTAATCACAACTAGCAAAAAATAAAAAGCAACCCGCGTCTTTTAGTTAGTTATATTAAGAAGTTTCGAAGAAGCAAAATCAATCTCAAAATATTTATAAGTCTATTGAATTCCATCAGAGCTCTCGTGTCGGGTGCATTTCAAGCATGAAGAGTTGCTATGAAACCAATACGGTAAAAATCAAATTAACGAAAAGCTCTAGGAGGGACGCTTAGTCAAATCTACGAAGCAAAGATTTCTATTCAATAAGAAAGCAATTGGAAAAGTACTAGCGAATGAGGTCACGAAAACGAAGGCGACGTAGAGCAACGCCAATGAAAAATGCATATTCCACATTTGATCGAACAAATTCCATCTAGAGCAACTAAAGAGTAAAAGGACTTGAAAATTCCTTACAAGTACCAAATATCATAAGAAATGCGAAAATCCACTACTTTATATCAAAAATAACGCCCAAGTCTAAGCAAAATAATAGAAACATAAATTCACATAATTACAATAATTGGCATCAATCAATTCGCCATTATTCAAATAATAATATAACAAATACCTGCAGAGGTCACTTTCCATTAGACTCGGTGCCAGTTTGAATGTCAATAAAAGCAAAACGCAGAAATATGGTTGGGCAATCAACCAGACTTGCTGCCTTTCTACATGCATCTACACGGGCTTACAATTACTCCATTCCATTCAACCTCCGATTGTTACGTCTATGTCTAATATGTTTGTATATTTGTCTTATTCGTAATACATTTTAATTAACTTGACGCATCAGTGGCATTGCAACATTGTTGATGGCTCCATTTGCAAGCCAATGGGAATGACAAGCCGCATGCGAACATTGTCGGTCTCAGGTAGAAATTACGTTGGCCACTTAAGGATTGGAAAATATTGATTTGATGAAAACAGGTGTATTTTTAAAAATGATTTTTGAAACTATGGATCTTTTGAGTTCACTCAGTATATTTGCATACAGTAATGCAACATAGAGCAATATTTTTCTAAATTTTTATTGCAAAATACTGAAAATTAAACGAGAAACCCTGAATCGTCGCAGACGCTTCGAAACAAATTTTTACGCGGAGTACATCAAAACACGCAACAGAATTATCTGACAGAAAAAAAGTCAAAATGCATTTTTTAAAGAAAATTTTTCCCGAGGCATTCCTGGTGTGATTTACTTCGATTTTTTAATTTTTCGTAGCACTTGTTAACCAACGCAGAAACGAAGTTTAGCTAAAAAAAATAGCGAATAATATATTTTTTTTTTTTTTACAATAATTTGTTATTGTAATAGTAAAAATTTGTAAAAAAAAGTTCAGATGAAGATATACCCTTATACCCTTCTTGGTTTGGCCGAGCTACTCTTCTTATTTGTGGTGCGCGTTTTGATGATTTCCATAAATGAATCGACCTACAGTTTTACGCAGATAGTTTTTTATGCGGAGCTTTTTCATTACACTCGGCGTTTGCCATTGTCTGCCGAGGAACGCCTGCCATTAGAAAAAATTGTTTCTATCAAATAGTGTTTCGTGCACGTGGTTTCGAATCTGTGTATTTCCGAATGGCAGTCACGCTAAAACCCATTCGGCACGGTAACAGCTCATAGGACTATTTGGTGAATTCAGTGGAGAATCTCAAACTGATTCGTTCAGTAGAGTTTGAGTTATGGCCTGCACTGACTTCAAAAATTAAAATGTTTCAGTAAAACGTTTTAGAGCGCCACTCAACCATCGGGCTGGTATAGAAACTCGGCCTGAAGCAACGGACGTTCAATTGCTCACAACTTCCTTAAGTGTGCTCCGATCAATCTAAAATTTTTAATGCCAGGCATTCATTTAAAAATAAAATAAAGAAATCAAGAAAAAAAGAGTCTAAAAACCTTAACCACCCCTCAACACTTGAAGAAACATTTTTATTGATAGCCAAACGGCTATAAAGCAATTATAGGCCCTTGGATTAACTCGAAATGTGTTCTACAATGCAAAACCAAAATTATGCTATAGACTTGAAATATCAAAACTGCAAACTTTATCTTATCGCTGTCGAGGAAAGACTGCAAAATATTGGTTTGAGTACTAACAGGACACTGTCTCATCCCACATCACACAGCCAAACTGGGATTAGTCCACAACGACGCGTGAAACACATGTAACGAAGCGAATACTAGAGGTACTTTGGAACACCTACTTTCCCACTGCCCTGTTTTTCGCAAGACGCGACCAAACACATTTGTTAAGATATTTTTCATGCTTGAAGGATATTGCTGACGAAATGCTGAACGGTTCGTTAAAATTCACCACGACGTGCATTAGAAATTACATAAAATGATATCTTCGACTCCAAATACATAGCAATGGCAAAACAATGGATCCCGGTGCTCTAAGTAAGATCTTTTTATAGAGCAGTGAGCTCGACCTAACCCCTAACCCCTTTAAATTTTTTGAAATTCTTATCTTTAGAGCAACTTCAAATACTCCCCCATGCAACACCTACTGTAGATTATTACAATAATGCATAAAATCACACATAAAACCTGTCTCATTCGGCGAACATTGGTTTAAAACTTGATGGAAAGAGAAATGAGATGGTGCCTATCATCGTACAGTTACTCTGCTCTCCACGAAATTGACAAAGAGTGCCGTTATATTAGCACCAGTATGGCCAGATTATCATTTTTTAACTTGACTTAGCATTTTTTCTTTTCTTATTTAGTCTCGGAATTTTAGTACTTTCTTCATGACAATTTTCTAGCCTGTTCTAATTAAAATGTAATATTTATGATTTTGTGAAATATACATTTTTTAAAAATTAGTTCAATAATTCACTCAGTTTTATTTAGCTTTCCTTTTCCTTACACCATTGCACGCGATTGCGGTTATTGTTGGTGTTCTTCTCGTCCCAGTAGTCAAATCTCTCTCTCGCTACTGCAGTGTTGAATATAAATATGCACTAAAATGCCGATTTAAAGAAAATAAAATACCAATTTTTTATCGAATTACTTAAAGAACTTTGTATGCGTGACTAAAGGTATTTAAAATGTGCGTTTTGTTTAAATAAATGTTTTATGGATGTGTACAATTTAATTTATGAGTTTTTTTTGTTAAAATAAACTCTTTTGTTAGGGGATGACTTATTTGCTATATTTGAGGCAATGTAACAAGAAGAGGTACTCTTTTTTTTAAAAAAAAGGTTGTTATGGTTTCTTCAGTATTTTCTGGTATTTTTTTGCTTATTTTTACTATGAATACACCTCTTGATGCCCCATGCCCCACTAAGGATTGAAGATCGGAAGAAAAGATTACACCTCCATGGTTTTATTTCGCATTCAGTAAATTCAAACGCCTTTTAAAATGTGTGAAAAGGTTTTCAATGTTAAGAGGAGTTCAGTGAAGAACATTTAATATTCTTGCATAACCTTAAAAGGGGAAAAATATAAATTTGCACTTTCAAAATATCAAATTTTATAAGAATCAACAAATTTTCATTAGCACTAAAATCCTCTCAGAGTGACCTAAAATGTGAGAGTGACCTTCTTTTGTTTAATAATACAGTTTTCTTTAACTTAAATTAAAGAAAAGAAACAAACACCAAACTTTAAAATTTTCGCATTTTGGGTATAAAAAAGCACTAAATTTGTTGCGAAGAGCAAATGGTTGGCAACACTTCACAACTCAACGAATGTGACGTGCCGCACTCTCTGATGAGCGACATCTTGTTTCTATCATTCTTGGGTTTAAAGCAGTGCTGGTCGAATCTTCTATATACACATATTCGAACTTTGCTAAACGTTGAGAGAATGAAGAGAAAAACTTGCTCACGGGAAATGCGAGTGGAGTGACAGTCGAGTATATATGGGGATCGTTCTGGTAACATAAAACCGATTGTCGTGGGAACGAAATAAACGTCGGCATCACTGAATACCTTCAAGCTAGATAAATTTACCAGGTTTGGCCATTAACTATGGAGAAAAACAAAATTATGCGAGCAACTTCACCTGCCACGTCACGCGGGATTCGCCAGCCGAAATCTGCGTGATCAATTCACACATTCGTCCAATCAAAAGGGGTTTAGTCGGCAACGAATTGATATTACGTTGATTTTTTTTGGTATATTACCAACACAATTTCAGTTTTTTCGTAAACAAACTGCTTCCTGACCTCAGTTACGTCAGCCACTCAGCTAATTCTGTCAAATTCGCTGAGAGTCGGTTAATATTGGCTGATATTGGCCACACCTTCTGGCTTCTTTTTAACATTGATCAAGTTAATGCACGAGTGAAAGCAGAAGAGAAAAATTTGGTACGTATGCCTATGAAATAGTCAGCCCTGGTTTCAAAGTACATGCATCTTAGCCTCACAGCCAGTTTTCGAGGGTGAGCAAGAAGTAGTAATTTTTCTAGTATGGAAGAATAGTACAAAACATGCATCCTCGAAAAAATTGATCATTTGCAGGGCATCAAAAACTGTATTGGTTCTTTAGTTCGGGGAATAAAAAATAATATTGGGTTTGAGATCAGTAAATTAAAATCAAGATTGATATCAGAAATAATAAGAAGTAGAGCCACTTGGAATAACAATTAAGTCGTTGGTTGGTTGGTTGGTTAAAGTGGTGATTCTTCCAAAATCCAACTAGCGCTTCCGCGCCATTTTGTTGCCACATCCTCGTTACCAACTTGTTTAACGGTTTTTTACAGCATAACTATATCCAGTCTGTGCGGTTAAGGAGCCTTATTAGGTTGTTAACGTCTAAGCCAGATAGTTGTTCGAGATTCTCGAAAAGCGTTTGGCCCAGGGTTAACATTCTGTCCTTCCATAGGGCAGGGCATTCACAGAGGAAATGGAAGATTGTCTCCTTTTGCTCCGGTTGTATGCAACTGTGACAGTATGTATTGTGAGGGCTACCCATTTTGGCTGCTTGTTCTCCGATAGACCAAAAGCCAGTTATGACTGCCGTTAGGCTCCAGGCGTCCCGTCGTTTCATTCTTATTAATGCCGACGATTGCTTGAGGTTGTAGGTGGGCCATAACGTTCTGCTAATTTTGCATTTCGTCTGGACTTTCCACCTACAGTCAGCGATTCGGAGGTATTTTTGGGAAATTGTACTCTTGACTGCACCTAATGGTGTGAGTACCCATTCTGCAAGAGCGTTATTCATGGCAGATCCCCCTCTTGCCAGTTCATCTGCTTTTTCATTACCTTCAATATTCCGATGTACCGGGACCCAGATTAAGGTAACTTTATGGTTTTCACTCAAGATGGTGAGGCTACTCCTACTTTGTTCCACCACTTTGGAGGTTTTTGTGGCCGAACCCAGTGCCTGGATTGCAGCTTGGCTATCCGGGAGAATAGCGATATTACCCTTAAAAGAGAAATCTGCGATTAGTAGCCTACAGGCTTCCCCATTTGCCAGTACTTCCGCCTGGAAGACACTGCTGGTATTAGGGAGACGCACAGGTTTCTCAAATTTAAGTCTGTGAGAATATATTAAGTCGTTGATCCTCTTATATTTATTTGCTGGTTATAATGTGAGGCGGGCTTCCCAATACCCCACTCTATCCTAGTTGCCACAAACATACATATGTATGCATGAATGTATGTACATTACTAACGACGTAGCTGAATTGCTAATGAATTTCGGATGCGCATTAATTTTGCCGAAATCTACAATAACTCAATACCCTTCGTGGAAGCGATAAAACTTAAAAAGCAAGCCAACTACCAACCAGCAATACATCAGCCCCTCAATAGCAATAAAAATCAGCTACGCTAGGAAAATATTATTAAACAAAAATAAATAATAATAAATATGTATGGCGCGTGTAACCAACGACGGGCTCAAATAAACAGAGGTACATGCAGCAAAGACGGATCCTTAAGCCGCAGCAAAACCGCAGCTGTCGAATTCATTTATTGGTTCTGGTGATATCATGACGCTGGAAGTAAACGTATAAAGAAAGTGGCATGAAAATCATACGTGTAATGTGTATATGATATTTACACTCATACAAGCGCGCAGATGCAGGTTCATACCCTGCAGGAAAACATTTACTAGCAACGAAGTGGTTCGATGTGTATAAAGAAAGAAGCCTAGTTCAGGTTACGTCTCTTTCCCATGCAAGTAGCCGATGAATTTTACTCAATGATGTTCCAGGATGTATCAGTTGTCCACCTCTGCATACCTTTTTGATAGTTCGGAACTAGTCTGTAATTCGAGAACTGAGGGTCTTCATCGCTTTTTCGAAAGTTTGGGACTAGTACTAAGTTCCGGACTATGATTAATATTTTTATACGTTGCTGTCGCGCCGATTAGTGCCGACACAAAATATTGCCAATGTTGTCGATTATTCAAGTTTGGCCTTCCTCGGGGACCACGTCAAGTTTTCGTCGATTCCTACAAACTCGTCAAAAAGGCTACGTCACCATCATCCTTTAAAGCAACCTCTGGGATACCTATGGCCACGAGGATATTAACAATTAAGAATAATATTATCGAAGAGACCAATAGGGCATGGAGAGTTGCAGGGACATGCATAACAGCAAGGCTACTATGACCGCAAATAAATAAGCAAAAGACAAAGAAACTGCTTAGCCTTTCAAAAGACGATATCTCCAAGGTCGGGGCTTGTATAACCGGTCATTGGTAGGCATTCCTTGGGGTTAAGAGTTTTCTCCCATGAATATTGTAGAAGTTGTGGAGATGTCGAAGAAAAGGTAACAGCTGAGCCCTTCCCTTGCAATTGTCCAGCCTCAGCTAAAATCAGAGCAACGTTACTAGGCAGATACTTTTTCAATTCTCTTATGGCATTGTCTGGTGCTTCATAAAAGCTATAAAATGGGTATCACGAAGAAAAATAAATGAGGTTTTCGTGTCACCAATTGGTAAGTTCTAAGTGAGTTGGTCGTACAGACCGACTACCATCATAACTCAACCGAACCACATAAAGGCTACGTAATTAAGAACCGATCTACTTAATAACGCATCTATAGGGTGGGCCATGTAAAATTTGATTTTTGAATCGGCTATAAAAAAAACCTAATCAATATTTTTTCAAACTTTTTTTTATTTTGAAGATTGAACAATGTCATTTATGAATCAAAAATAACATCTTTCAAATGACTGCCACGACTGGCTTTACAGTAGGCCATTCGATCAACCCAATTTTTAAGCACATTTTCAATTGTTTGGGCTCCAATTTCATGAATGGCAACTTCGATTTCGTGTTTTAAAGCATCAATCGTCTCTGGATGGTTCGCATAGCATTTGTCCTTAACGGCTCCGCACAAAAAATAGTCCAACGGGCTTAAATCACAGCTCTGAGGCGGCCAATTGATATCGGAATTTCGGCAGATTATTCGGTTTTCAAAAACGGTAGCCAAAAGTTCGAGTGTAACTTTGGCAGTGTGACAAGTTGCACCGTCCTGTTGAAACCAAATGTCGTCCATGTCATCCTCTTGAATTTTTGGAAACAAAAACTCGTTGAGCATGTCACGGTAACGCTCGCCATTTACTGTAACCGCGGCTCCTCGCTCATTTAAAAAAAAAATGGTCCGATGATGCCGCCAGACCAAAAACCGCACCAAACAGTGACTCGTTGTGGATGAATTTGCTTCTCTACAGTAACGTGGGGATTTTCTGAGCCCCAAATCCCAAATTTTTGCTTATTGACGTAGCCACCGATGTGAAAATGAGCTTAATCAGAAAAGACGATTTTTCGGTAAAAATGCTCATCTTCGATCAAAAGATTTTCTGCCCATTGAGCGAACCGAAAACGCATTGGAGGCTTCAGTTCTTGCACCAAGTGAACTTTGTAAGCCTTCATACCGAGGTCCTTATGCAAAATTCTCCTCAAAGGAGTGCGTGAAACGTTCAATTCTTGAGAACGAGGTTTGAGGTTTTTGGATGTTCACGCACATTTTCGGCTACAGCAGCAATGTTTTCGGGTGCACGCACTGTAGGAGCACGTTCACGTGTTGTTTTATCCATTAGCGATCCACTTTCACGAACACGATTAACAAATTGATCCACGAACTGTCTTGTTGGCAAATCTTTTTTTTGGAATTTTTTTCAAATTTCTCACAGTTTGAGTAGAAGACTCACCACTTTGAAAATAGGTTTTCAATATTTCGCAATTTCGTTCAAGCGTATAGCGTCCCATTTCGTTAATGTCAAACCTTTAAGTAAATTATGAACACATTTGACATGTCATTTATGTTAATATACCATTCTCAAAAAAATAGGTGGTTCAAAACGCAAACGCTATATACTTAAATGTCGCAATCAACTTTTATTCTCCCTTATCCCAAGTGCTACAGAACAACGACATGAGGACCTCGTTATGCACTTTAATGATGATCGTTAGAAGCAACACAAACTGTGGAAAGTAAAACTAAGTAACTCGAAGTAGCTTACAGTCGGATTTCGTTTGTTAGGGCCTTAGATCTTCAAAAAGAATTTGACTTCTTAGCATCCACGTGTTGCAGAGGCACTTAGAGCCTAATACTCGTAAGAGAGAGTTATACTCCGTGCGGTGAAGAAGCGAGCAACATCGGAGGTTAGTTCCCTTCGAGCACAAGCCATCAACGTCAATGCTGGACGCCAATATTGCGCATTCATCAACCTAAGAGATCAGTGATACCCCTCATGGGGGTACGGGTAGCCTTTAGATGGACACAGCAGTAAACAGCAGGCGGGAATATATTATATATTACCTTGTGAGGTCTCTCGCTTCCATATATATACTTTAAATATAATTGGCGTTTACACCCTTTTGGGGTGTTTGGCCTAACTCCTCCTCCTATTTGTGGTGTAGGTCTTAATGTTGTTCCATAAATGGAGGGACCTACAGTTTCAAGCCGACTCCGAACGGCAGATATTTTTTATGAGAAGCTTTTTCATGGCAGAAATACACTCGGGTGTTTGCTATTGCCTGCCGAGGAGCGACCGCTATTACCGCCTTTTTCCGAAAATAAGACACTGTCTTACTATCTGTGTTAGTTCAAAATACGCGCTAAGGCTTAGTTTCGGGGAGGGCAAAAATAAAAGTGTATTAATATATTTTTATTTAATATTTATTTTACACAGAACTCATAAATTTAAATTTATGTACTTACAGTCGAACAGTCAAGTCATCTTCTTCAGGAACATGGTCATAAATAAAGCTCTGAACTACATTCTGATTCTCTGCCAAATCCATTTCCTGTTGAATCATTGGCCCGAATCGCTCATGTCTTGCGATATAGCTATCGTTAAATTAATACTTCTTGTCTAAGTAGCCTGTTGGTAATGCATTGGAAACAGCACCATCAGTTTTGTCCCATGCATTTTTGACCCAATTCATAATTTATTGTAAGCTTGGTTTTACAAAATTACCACGATGATTTCTCACCATTCTGTTTTCAATATATTCATTGATTTCTATCCGCAAATGATCCTTGAATGGCTTGTTTATTGCAATGTCAAGTGTCTGGAGGTAACCAGTCATTCCTACCGGAATCCTTATTTGATCAACCTTTCTCTCAGCAAGAAAGTTTTTCATGTCTTTAGCGCGGTGAGTACTGGCTAATTCTGACCCCTATTCTGACTCCTCAACGGTGGTGGCGGCATAAAATCAACCCACATTCTTATAACTGCCTGGGTGCACCAGGCTTTTTCACTTTCAATGACATAAATTCCTGAAACACGTTGAATCTGTTCTTTTTTACCTTTTTTGTGATTAAAAATGGCGATACTTTCTTGCCATCTAGACGAATCGCCAAAATACAGGTAACACGTGCACTATCGTAACGGGTAGAAGGAACGTAAATTGACGAAGAAGCCTTGTGGTGAACTGATGGTTGGAGAGTTGGTTTTTCGAAAAATCGATGCCATCAACAAAAAACTTAAGCGCAAGTACACGCTTAACAACTTCATTGTCTTCCAGCTTAAACAATGTTGCTGATCTCCTTAGAGACAGTTCATATCGTTTAAGGAAGTTGTCCAACCAGTGTGACGATGCCTTAAATTATTCCGTGGGTGTATCACATTCAATTGCTGTTTCAAGGGCAACTTTTTGAATATCAAACCAAAGCCATTGCTCTCCTTCCTGCTTGATCGAACTCTGCGTTTTTTCTCATTTACTTGGCCCACCAATTGACACAGGTAATCGTAGTCTGCACGCCATTTACGAACCATACGGAGATCCAGCGAGAATAGCTCTTTCGTTTTGTACTCATTTTAACTCGGGTTAAAAATGATTCAGCTTATTTTCAAATAAAATTACGTATGAGGAAATAATCAGACTTACAAGACTGAAATGAATGAACGTTGCACTGTCGCTCAATGTAGACGGCTGTCTTATGTAGTACTTTTAAGATAAATTGCAAGAATTAATTTGAAACGAATTGTAGAGGTAAAAATTACTATCTCGGAATACTTTCTTTCAAACACTTATACTTAATAAATCAACAGTATTTTTAACGAAGTCTTTTTGTCACATTATTTTAACTAGCGATTATTTTCGGGAGATGTCTTATTTTACAAAAATCACGATAGAGCTCATTTTCAGAGGCTGTCTAGAAAAAAATTTTTGTCTATCATTTTGATATTTCATGCATGGAGACTCGAACCTACCCACTTCCGAATGGAAGTCAACCACCAAACCATTCGGCTACGGCAACTGCCATTTTCGCATAGAGCGGAGAATTATCTTTTTCTCTCTTCATTTTTCCTACAGGGCAGTTATTCGCAAACGAAGTGAGGATATGAATTTATTGTATATGGGACATACCTATTTACTCGTCATCATATTTGTATTTATTTAATCAATTCACATTGGTGCTTTTTCATGCCCGATATTCGCTTTTTTCTCCTTTCCCCTTCCTTCTCCCTTACCCTTTCGCCAGCACTTATTTAATGAAGCAGTCGCTCAGTGGCAACCTTGCAAAGACGATACACAACCGCAACCGATTGCAAGCATAGAGCCTCTGCATTGGATGGTTGTTGGTGGATGGCGAAATTTTTCATACATCCTTGCTTGTGTATGTATGGGTGTATGTGGTTGTCTGTCGTTGTTTATTTGGTTGGCTGGTTGGTTGACTAGCTGTTGGTTGTTTATTTGCTGGCTTGTTTGGGTTTCATGGCGTTGTTGACTTGTCACATTTTCGCTTTTCGGCGCTAATGAATGTTGAAGTGAAGTGTATGTTGCATGCAACGTCAGCATAATTGGGCATTTTACGAATACATAATCGCATATATGCCTTTGTGTAAGTATCTAGCTCTGTGAATGAATGTAGTTGTAAATGCTTGTATGTATGGTTGTATATTTATATGGAATAAATTCAATAGATCAGGATATATGTCACACATAGATGCTAATTTGTTTGCATGTATTTGTGAGTTTATAAAACAATATATGCACATCAATATTTGGCTGCTCATAATACTAATATACGATGACAGCATGGAAGTTAAGCAGCTGCCGCAGAATCGAGGCATCAAATATCGCGTAACATACTTGCATATATATACATATATATATATAATTGGCGCGTACACCCTTTTTGGGTGTTTGGAGGGACCTACAGTTTCAAGCCGACTCCGAACGGCAGATATTTTTATTAGGAGCTTTTTTCATGGCAGAAATACACTCGGAGGTTTGCCATTGCCTGCCGAGGGACGACCGCTATTAGAAAAATGTTTTTTTTTTTTTTTTTAATTAATTTTAGTTCCACCGAGATTTGAACCAACATTCTCTCTGTGAATTCCGAATGGTAATCGTAATCATGGACCAACCCATTCGGCTGCGCCGGCCGCCATCGATTAGCTTCTTATTAAATCACTTGTTATTTTGACACTGGCATCATTTTGAGCCCAAAATATGAAAAAACTTCAAACAATTTTTATGGAACAATATTTTGTATTCAAAATGCTGTTTTAAAAATTCTGTTACAATTTTGTCCAAGTAGCGCCAAAGCTCAGTTGTGATACCATTTTAAGACCTCTAACAGGCAGATATCTACAGCGAACCAAAGCTGTTGATATAGCGGAGAAGGTTGATATTTGAAGGTTGGCTATTGAAGAAAGGAGCACCCAGCGACTTTAAATGCCTAGCTGCCAAATCCGAGAGAAAGTGCTGAACAGTCTCCTTCTCTGAAAAGTCCCCACAGCTTCTGCAATGGGGATTAAATAGTAAACCCAGCTTTTCCGCGCGTGAGCCGATCGTCCAATAACCGGCAAACACAGCTACGATTTTGGAAATCGAATGGCGTGGAGTCCCCAAGACTTTCTGAGCTCTCCTTCTATTCTACCGAGACCAAAGTGTTTTCGAAATTGCACATGAAGTAATGAAGCTGCATTTGTTCTGTGCTTTTCTGAGAAATAAGTTGTGCAACTGTTTGAATTTAATAACAGTCACGGGGATGCCGATGACCGCGTAGAAGACCTCTGAGACCAATTCGATCGACCCCTTTCTGGCAAGCTTATCAGCAATTTTATTTCCCTCTCTGTTCCTATGTCCTGGAACCCAGATTAGAGAAATGTTACCTGCACACCCAAGAGATTTGATCTCTTTCTCACAGTAGTTGACCAGTTTGGATCTGCAGCATAGTGTCGTCAGCGTCTTCATCGCGGTTTGACTATCGGAAAAAATGTAAATATCTCCCTTGCTCTCACGTTATCTATGTAAATATTTTGCATGTATGCAGGATTTCATATATTTCTGCCTGAACAGCACTAGCAGTATTCGGCAATTTTAAGGAAATAGATAATTTGGCTAATTTAGAGAAAACCCCTGCTCCAGACTCCCGACTACATCTAGAAGCCGTCAGTGAAGGCAGAGGTGCCAGCTTCGTTGCAGATTCCCCCCCATTCAATCCTGTTTACTTGGAAAGATTGCCCTATCCGAAACTCCAGTTTGCAGATAGAGAGAAGTTTAGAGAAATTCTTGCTGTACGAGGGGTGCCTTTTATATTTCGGGATTTGGCAACCCTGGTGTTGCAATCTGGCAACTGACAGCTGTATCGCAAAGTTTGACATTTTTTGACTTTTACATACCAGCGCTATTTGTGTTGTTTACAGTAACTTAAAAGATTCATCTCGGTCCAAAAATGGAGTTAAATCGTGAACATTTTCGTGCGATTATTTTTTACAACTTTCGACGTGGATTAACTCAAAAACATTGCATGGATGAACTTAATTCATTTTTTGGCGATGAAGCTCCATCAAGGACCAGTATTTATCGATGGTATAGTGAATTCAATCGTGGTCGTAGTTCACTCCAAGACGAATTTCGTGAAGCTCGTCCAAAATCAGTTGTTGTTCCGAAAACCATTGATGCTGTGCGCGAACTGATATTGCAAGATCGTTATGTGACCTATCGTGAGATTGAGACGATCTTAAGCATTAGTGGGACCAGCATACATTCAATATTGCATAAACATTTGACTGTCAAAAAAATTTGTTCGCGTTGGATCCCACACAATTTGTCGATTGGTCGAAGGAAATGCTCAAAAAATACGATCGCGGGGCTTCGAAACACGTGTATGACATCGTGACAGGTGATGAATCATTGATTTACGCGTATGAGCCCGAAAATAAACAGCAGTCGACTGTATGGGTGTTTCAAGATGAGCCAAATCCAACAAAAGTTGTTCGCGCACGAAGCACTTCCAAGCAAATGGTCGCCTGTTTTTTCGTAAAAAACAAACTGAGAGGTCAACGTTTTTCGACACCTGAAGAAGCAGTTGCGGCACTCAGAATGCATGTTTTGGAGGTACCTCATTCAGAGTGGCAAAAGAGCTTCGACAATTGGTTCAAACGCATGCAAAAGTGTATAGATCTTCATGGAGAATATTTTGAAAAACAATAAAGTGATTTTCGATGATTAAAATTTGTTTTTGTTCTCTAATCCCGAAATATAAAAGGCAGCCCTCGTAATACCATACCCCTTGAAAAATTCCTCTAGAAGTCTGCTTTATAAAATTCTGCTATAAACTGGTCCAATTCTTTATTTCAAAATGGTGTATTGTTGAAATTCTGCTTCGCAAAATCCTGCAAAAAAAAGAAATTTAAATTAAAAAACATATAAAAAAATAGTCAAAACTTGTCATTATGTGGTGTACACTTTATTTTGACGCTGACTATATATGGACAATTTAAAAACAGAAATGTTGCTTGTTAATGATACCTCTCTGCTCGGTGAAACATCGCTGCAACAAAATGCTATACAGGTTGTGGATTGTTCCGCTCGAGTTCCCAATCTCAGCCTGATTGTGAGTGTATGGCAGAGAGTGAATTTGTAAAATTTTAGAATAGAGTAGGCACCGTTTGAAGCTATCAATGTAACTTGATACGCACAAGGTAATGGAGGAACCACTTCTCCCAGTTACTTAGTGGTAATTACGTAGGTGGGGACGAAATTTTCATACAACCACCTGACCTAGATGAATGCCACTGGAGCAGACAAACTTCACGCCGAGCTAGATGAAAGCCACTGGAGCAGACAGACTTCACGCCGAGCTATTCAAGCTGGAGGCAAAGAGCTCACAAATCGCATGCATCAGCTCCTTTCCAGGACATGGTCAAATGAGAGCACTGTCAAGTGACTGAATACATAGAGAAGAGTGATCCTGCAAACTGGGTGAACTACCATGGAATAAGCCAGCTTAATATCGCATACAAGGTGCTGTCAAGCCGTCAACAAACTGATAGGACCTTATAAGTACGGCTTCAGACCTGGTAAGCCCACCATATACCAGAATTGCACAATACACCAAATCATGGAGAAAACCCACGAAAAACAACTCGACACACCAGCCTGGCGATCAAACGAAGAATAACTCTTGCCAATTGTTACTCAACAGGTATTACTTTGGGCCCAGTATCAGCAAAGGTTTTGAAGACAAATATAAGAAAATCTGACATTCATAACAAATCTGATCTTAAAAAGGCCATACTTGCAGAGTGAAACCAAACTAATACAAAAAACAAAAATGGTTGACTTCATGCGGTAATTTATAATAAACAGTCTTTGTACTAAAAGGAGGACTAAAAGTAAAATAGTACAATACTAAAATAGAAAAGTACCAAAAATAAAACAGTACTAAAAAAAGAGTATTAAAAATGAAATAGTTCTTACAATGAAATAGTACTAAATGTAAAAGAGTACTAAAAATAAAATAGTGCTAGCAATAAAATAGTACTAAAAGCAAAAGGGTACTAAAGCCAGTACTAAAAGGAAAAGAATACTAGAAATAAAATAGTACTAAAGTAAAATATTACTAACAGTATAAACGTACCAAAAAATAAAATAGTGCTAAATGTAAAATACTTCCAAGGGAAAAATAGTATTAAAAGTAAAAGAGTACTAAAAATAAAATAATACTAAAGGTATGAGTGTACTAAAAATAAAACAGTACTAAAAGGAAGATAGTACTACAAGTAAAATAGGGATAGCAAATAGGCAAAGTAGCAAAAGTAAAATAGTACTAAAAGTATAAACGTACTAAAAATAAAATAGTACTAAAAGTAAAATACTATTAAAAGTAAAATAGTACTAAGAATAAAATAGTACTAAAAATAGAATGCTATTAAAACTAAAATAATACTAAAAGCAAAAGAGTACTACAAATAAAATAATACTAAAAATAAAACAGTACTGAAAGGAAAAGACTACAGGAAATAAAATAGTACTAAAAGCAAAATAGTACTAAAAGTATAATAGTACTAAAAATAAAACAGTACTAAAAGCAAAAGCGTACTAAAAGTAAAATAGTACTAAAAATAAAATAGTACTAAAAATAAAACAGCACTGAAAGGAAAAGAGTACAGAAAATGAAATAGTACTAAAAACAAAATAGTACTGCATGTATAATAGTACTAAAATAAGACAGTACTAAGAGTATAATAGTTCTAAATATAAAACAGTACTAAAAGCAAAAGCGTACTAAAAGTAAAATAGTACTAAAAATAAAATAGTACCAAAAGTAAAAGAGTACCAAAAATAAAACACTACTAAGTGTAAAGTACTAAATACGTTAAAATTAAAAAAAATAGAAATAATATAATAGTTGCTCTTTTTTAACTGTATCATTTAAGCTGCGGCGTTGCTTTTCTCCATGTTCTTTTTTGTTTGCATTACAATAAATGAGTGGACATTCTTTCGTATTTCATGTTGAGAAATTAAATAAAACCAAATAAATAAGATATCTGCATACTCTGTTTTTCCATTTTTGCAAAAATATTAGAAAATATTGAATACTTTACAAATAAAACGTATCTGTATCAAATAAGCTGTGAATGGCTGTAATTAGATAATTAAGCCACATTTAGACATACAGTTGATCGTTGAATTAAGTAACTATCGGAATCATCATTAATCAAACACCATCGGTAGTCCTCTATAGTGCACTGATCATTTCTGACTTCTAGCTGCAGCCTACAAATGACAAATAACAAGAAAAAATTGCATACCATCAGGCGTACTTGCGCACCTGCATGCATTCGCATTCAATGCCCCTAGACATCCAATTAGTTTCTGCTTCTTCTTTGTGTATGTACTTACCACCCATTAAATGCATACAATTGCCGTTTTCTCTCTATGTCACACAAACAGCTCATACAAAATTCATTGCATATCCAAAAGGGGCGCCATTTGTTAGTAAACACAGTGACACCAATTGCCAGTTGTCGAAAACCCATCGTTCGTTTTACTTTGTTGTTTTTTTTTGTTTTTTTTTTTTTTGAAAACGTGATGAACAGCAAGTAGTCCGAGTTCATCACTCACCTTCGCCTGTCACCCCCGTTGTCACATTAGCCCAGTTTAGCAGGGTTTGCTGTCGATTTTTCTGCAAATTGTTCATTACAAAATGCATTTTGTTGGTTGCCCGTTGCGTCGGTGCATTGCCCTCTTGCACTGGACAATTGGCACGTAAGTTGAGTTAGCCAACAATTTAGTGCATTGAGTGAAATGCAGGAGGCGATTCGTGTCAGGCATGCACTTGCATACACACGTTTCTAATATACGCATACCTACACATAGACATTTGTAGGTACGCATTGGTATGCCAAAGAATTTTCTTTACAAATTGATTGACAGCAAAAATTGTGCGCTAATACGAATGGAATATCGGGAGCAGGGCCAAGTGATTTGTAAATTATGTTCTTTTTTTGTTTTGTTTTTCTTTTCTTTTTTTTCTCTTCTTTTTTGTTTGGAATAATACATACATGCACATGCACATTGGACACGAAAATAAACTTGTTTATGTGCTCACTAATGTCACCCTTTGCCAATATGAGTGCCACTGCATTTCAAGGCAATGCGCGTCTCGTACATTACTCGTATTCGTCATGGGTGGCCATTATTGCTGTTTATTACATTATTCACGTTTTCTTTTCATGAATTGCTATTGCTTTCATTAGAGCTGCAACAAAGTATTCTACACCTACTTACAAAATATTTACTTTTCTTATTCAATTATACGATCATTTCAATTGCCACTTTTTGTTATTTGATTGCTGGTGCGATTGAGTAGTTTGAGTGTGGGTAAAATTTATTGCATAGAATTTTCTACTAGCGTAAGTCGCACTGGCTTGCGGCGACTTTTGGTTTTGGCGGCGTCTATCAAATCTTTTGTTTACTATTCAGTCACTGATTCCCAATCGCCACGTCTGACTATTGGGCAGCACGTGCAAATCATAGTCGTAAAACTTTATTTTGAGCAAAGGTAATGGGAATTGGCCTCCAAGATCGTGCACCTTGACTGCCTTAGACAGTCTCTTGTCTGGTTATCTGAAGTCATTGGTTGGTGCTAATTTTTTAAATTTTTTATTAATCCATTTCTTTATTGTGATCTGTTTTTTAAACATTAAGCTATATTTTTACCTAAAGCTATTTGATTCATTTCATTCGTGGCGGGGACGGTGGTCTAGAAATTTCAAGAAATCGATTTTTTGTTTTTCGATATTTCGAAAGTAAAGTATCTTAAGAATATACTGTGAAATTTAAATGCAGAATTTCCCAATATTATAACTTCTACATCCCATTAACTAGGTTTGCTCGCTCCTATATCTCAAACTTTAAACTCATTTATTTCAAAACTACTTTTTTCGACCTGTTGTTGACAAACAAAAAAAAAAAATATTCAACCGAATCGTCTGAAATTTTAATATGTTGTTCACAACATCAAAGGCTATAGCCCGGACTAAAGGGTGGTTAAATTTCAAGGGCCGATGTTGAATGTGAACCACACCTAAACGTCAAGCTTTTCTCTGCACTTCATTTCACATTTTTCAATTTCAGACTAATTAAATTTAAACCGTGGAAAACTACACAGTCGAGCAACGCGTTAAAGTTATTCAGGCTTATTATGAAAACGGACGTTCAAATCAAAATGCATATCGCGCACTTCGTGAAGAAAATCATCTTCAGTGATTAGGCCCATTTTCATCTCAGTGGATTCGTCAATAAGCAGAATTGCCGTTGGCACCGTTTGACACCGTTGGACTTCTTGCTTTGGGGTTATTTGAAAGAAAAGGTGTACGTCGATAAGCCAGGAACAATTCAAGACCTAAAGGATGAGATAATTCGGCACATTAACGGCATAGAACCTCAATTATGCCTCAGCGTCATCGAAAATTTGGACCATCGGATGGAGGTGTGCCGCCGAGGCCGCGGCAGCCATTTGGCCAATATTTTGTTCCATACGTAATTGTGCCATCCAATATTATCATAATAAAGAGAAGTAAGCAATAATTTCCTAAAAAAAATTGTATTTTATTCAAAATCAACACCGGCCCTTGATACTTAGCCACCCTTTGTAATCATTATTATTTCGTTTATTTCGTATTTTTTTGATTAAAAACTGAAAAATACCTCAATTTTTAGAGTGTCAAATTCAAAACCGCGCCATTTTGTCAATTTTGTTTTATTATTCAAGTAGCGGGGCATATTGCTGCAGTCACACTGATTAATATATTAACTTTTTGGAACTTTTGTGTTTCAAATAAATAGAAGAGCCAAAATGGATCACACTGTCCTGGTCCAATTTTTCAGCGCAATTTTTAAAATTATTAAAATGATAATTTCTTTTTTTCATTTTTGCATGTAAATGAAGTTAAATAAAAAGTGCAATATTTTTTTTGTTCTAATATTTTGTGTGTGCGTCTCTTGACTTTTTCGATGGTATTGCAATTTTTCCTGCAAACGAATTGATGATTTGCACTTGAAGATTTGGGATTATACTACATACAATCTTCAATTACAGTCATCAATCTATTGAGGAACAGGGATTCCATTACTTTAGAGGCAATAGGCTGATGGGCGGTAATGATACGACTTGTTCAGCGCATTTTACTAGTTAAAGGATCATTTCTACCTGAGCTACTTCCGATCAAGGGGAACAAAACCAGGTAAAGTGATGGAATTGTATATATATGCACTTGTACGTAAGGAAAGTGAGTCGTTCCTCTGGAAGTTGTTTCAGTACTTCTCCAGTTATGACGTCTTTTTTTTAAGTTGTCTTATCCCTTCCTTAACTTCATGTGTGCTAATAAGCCAAAAGCGATCGCTGGCCCCAATGTTAGCATAACCGAGTTCTATACAGCTGAGTCATTGAAAATTGGACTTCTCTGATCAGCGCTTCCACGGCGTAAGTATGAACGACGACATATTCAGTACATAATGGCAAACACGACCCTCATTAATACCGAACACCTTAGGCTGACAATCCTCTATTCATCTACATTTGAATTATTGTATTAAAAGCCCGTGTTTTATAACCAGGCCGGCATTACTTAAACCAAAAATCTTTATAAACTTGCAAAATGATGGCAAGCTAGACTGTATTTGGTATTTTCATTGTTATCAGCTGCCATTTTTAGTTCCAGCTAAAAGCTAACCTGAGGTTAACTACGAAAGTTGTTCGCTAAGCAGACAGAAAACACTCAGGCATGCAAATCGATCACTTTAAAATCAATACGATTTATGAAACCTTTGAAAGCTTGAACAGAGCTTTGTCATAGTCAAATGCGCATGCAATATAAAGCCAGCTCATTCTTTTGATAACTTGACGATGCCAGTTAACTAAGCACTATTCGATTACTCAAAACGATTTTGTGGATTTGTTTGATGTGTTCTGGTGTTACCGCCTCATTTAGACGTTTCTGATGGAGGCCCCAGAGCACTTTTCAAGCCATTGCTGCCATTGCTTCGCTTGAACGATATTTTTCCCCATCAAGAGGCAGAGCAAAATTAAAACACGAAATTCTTTTTGATCCACTGTTTTGAAAATAACAAAAGTAGCGTCACTCTTAGCACAATAAATCACGACTTAATGAATAGAACTTCATGAAATTTTAAGAGTTCACTTTTTAAGATTAGTGCTAACTGAAAAAGAGGTGAACATAATAATACTAGTGCCATCTATGCGTTAGGCTTGGGACTTTTCAGCCCATTTGTTAGGTGGCCAGTCTATGGCACTATTACGTGAAATTAATCGACCGGGAAGCTTAGAGCGCAATAATGTAATGTTTTCCCGTGTTTTGTGTCTTATGGCTTCATGCTGTTGAAAAAAAAGACCATCTTCGTCCATTCCTTCGGGCTCAGACCACAAAAGATCTTCAATCAGTTGTCTTTAACGATGTCCATCGACAGTAACAGCTACTCCATTTTCATCTTCGAAGAAAAACGATTCAATTATTCCAGCAGCCCGAAAACCACACCAAACAGTAAATTTTAGTGGTTGTAATGATTTTTCCGAAATTACTCTAAGGGTTTTTTCTCCCCAGATGCGGGAATTTTGCTTGTTGATAAATCCATCACCTGTAAACTGAGCTTCATCACTATAGTTGATTTTCCATGAAGAACCAGCATCATATTAAAGGAATCAACTCACAAAATTTCTGCGTTCATAATGAACTATTGGTTCCAGTTCTTGTGTTAGTTGAATTTTGTAAAGATGCAAATGCTTTGCGCCGCAGCAGCAATATTCTCAACAGAAAGTCCAGTTTTTGGTCTGCCAGTGCTTTTTCTATCCTCGACAGTACCAGTTTCTTGAAATTTTTTCACCAATCTTTGGATTGTCGACTCATTCGCGCGATTATTTCCACCAAAAAAAATCACGAATTTTCCGAATTTTTTGTTGTTCTTAAAAATCGACCATTTCGACTATTGTGTAAAATTATAAAGCTGTCCACTTGACAAATATCAACGATGATATACACAAAAAGGTGCCGTCTACAAATTATTCGCTATTTACATCTAGGCTTTGACGCACCCTGCGTTGTAATGCTGTGAGAGAAGAAAAAGAAGACATCTGAGCGCCACTTTTGAAAGATCCTTTACTTCAGAAAGAATATAGTATACAGAGTCCGGCACTCGAAGTGTAACCAACTAAAAATGGCATTTAGGCATGGAAAATTACTTTTATTCAATTCAAAGTGAAAAATGTGTGAAAATAATACAAAACTAAGAATCAATTTACTTTTGCTGGATATGAGCACCTTTTGCCTTGACTATAGCCTTGAGACGGTCCAGAAACGAATCGCAAGCTGCCCGAATGTGACTCGCAGGTATTTTGGCCCACTCGCAGAAAATGGCTTTTTCCAGCGCCTTGAGACTGGTGTATCTTTTATTTCTCACCTGGCTCTCCAAAATAGTGCAAAGAGAATAATACATCGATTCGCATCTGGTGAATTTCAGAGCCATTGTGTGGACGTTATGGAGTTCACAACGTTGTTTTTAGCCATTCAGGCTTCAAAACAACCTCCAGAATACTTTCCCGATATTATTTTGTATTTACTTTGACGCCAGGCTTGATGAAAACGATTGTAGAGCGCCCATCTGCGTTTACAGCAGCCTAAAGCATTATCAGTGGCGGGTGCTGTCTCCTGGTGGCCTATCGACTATTCAAATTCTCATATGAACGGTCGGTCAAATAAACCCTTTCTTTTTGGGCGTCTACGAATTGCTCAGTTTGAAAAAAATTCTCGTCAGATATCACAATACATATTCGGAAACTTACCACTTTCGGCCAAGCGAAGCAACTCCTTCGTTCTCTCAAGTCTGACTTGTTACTGCTTTGGTGATCATGCGCTTTTTGGATCTTGTAAAGCTTGACTTTGAGATCATTTTTCAGTTTGCTGTAGATGCTACGGTCAGATATTTTTAGTTCTTTTGCCATTTGATTGGCACTTCGTCGCCGATTTTGCTTAAGTCGCTTCTTCACTTTTTGAACCATTTCACGTGACGTTGTAGTCTTTTGATGACCATCTCCATGACGTTTCGCGATGCCACCAATATCATTGTAACCAGTACTGGTGCGATAAACAAAAACTTTATTTACTTTAAGCTGCTCGAGCTCCCGAACAATCGCCAGTTGTGATTTCCCAGCCAAATATAATGCAATCACACTGGAAGGATTACGTTTGAAACCTATTACTGATATTCTTCTTTCGCGTTTACTCTCGACAAAATGCTTCCGCTCGCTTGTAAACAATAGTCTGGACTGTCATTTAGCCAACTAACAGACACGGGTATCACCTGCATGAGCGGTCTGAAGTTGGTTACACTTCGAGTGCCGGGCCCTGTATAATAGTCAACCGTACTTCAGAGTATTCTTTAGTGAGCGAGTGGAATATAGGTAAAAAACAGCACTGGATGGCTGTAGATGGTTTTGTCTTTCCAAATTTTTTTTTTCACATGTAGTGGTCCACATTTTGGTATCAAAACAGCACGTAAGTGCTACGAGTACTTGTAGTGTACCTGGGGTACTTTTCCCATCTAACCTACCTACCTACCTTGTTTCGGCGATCGGGGTATTCTAGTGGCAATCTCTAAAATAGATTTCGAGCAGCCTTATTTGTAATTTTAGTTATTAACCCGCAATCACTTGTTTCTTTTGTTTTTTGGTTTTCAAATATTTTTTAGAAGGATTTATTTATTCGGTTCTTAGCTACACAAAATTCATTTTTTGATGCTTATTTTGCTCAAACCCTCTGCTACTTACCAATTACCATTAACTGCCAAATTGCAATAAAAAAATGTTGTAATTTTTATATTTATATTAAAAAAAATATTTATTCAAATTTCAAGAGATTCTTACAATTCACAATGTTTGTGTGGTGTATCTGTGTTGGTTTGTATGTACGCATAAATCCTGCGTTTGAGCAGCAACATTTTCATATTCAAATCAGTGGAAATATCGGGCAATTATTGTGTGTGTGTGTGTTAACAACTCAAGCGCCAAAACATACACACATTGTACTTATACAACACATTCACATGTAACCAAAATGCGATTATAATTATTTACAAAATAAAACTATACTAAAAAGTAAGTAATTTGATTTGCTCATTAATTGCAATGAGATTCTCTAGAGGATGCCCGCGCTTGTAGTTTATAAGTATGTTCATGGTTGTGTGTGTGTGTGTGTGTGTGTGTATGGACCAGAAGCTAGCTCTCAACGCCACTCGAGTGCTGTATTTTAGTTTTGTTCGAGCATCCTCTCGTTTTTGTATTGTTTTTTTTTTTTAATTTATTTTAATTTTATTATATTTAACTACATTTAATTAAGTAATTATTTAAAATATTTTTTTTTCGTTTTCCTTTCCTTCTTTATTTTTGCTCTTAAGTTATCTATTTATGTATATTTTTAAGTAAGTGTACTTATGCGTATAAATAGCAATCATTTCGCTGCATTTCGACGACTATTCAAAGTTTGATTTTTTGTTTTGTTAATATTTTTATGCTTTTTACTCTTAATTTTCCCCGCTGCCTCTTCCATTCTTTTGCTTGTCTATGTGTATAAAGTAACTGCAGACATTTACATTATATATATTATATATATATGTATATATATGCATATATATGTATATGTATGTGTGTTTGTATAGTAATATTATTTACATTAACTAATCGCTTGTAGTGTGTATGGGATGTGTGTTGATGTGTGTGTGTCCTACATTCACGTAAATAACTGTGTGAATTTTCATAAATTTTTGCTTTTCTTTATGTATTCCAATTTATTAACTACATATTTTCATACACAATTTTTCGTAACTTTTTTCTTTTTAAATTATTTTCACTTCCCTTAAACGTAACTTACACCTAAGTCCTTATGCAATTTATTAATATTTGCTCACCTAAGCTATTGTAAAAAAAAAAATATTACACTTAATGCAATAATTAAATTTAGTTTGTGTTGTTGGTGGCGCACATTTTACCATTCTCTCTGTTCACTCGACATTTTTCAGTTTTCAGTTGTGATTTTCAATTTCACTTGCGATTTTTTGTTTTTACTTCGTGCTTCAATTAAGTTTAGAAGTACTTAATGCGTTATTAACGCATAGCTGCACTTGCGCCTGCAAGTTTTTTGTTTTCGTAATTAAAATTATTAACTTTAAGCCACTTAAGTTTATATTAAAAACAAATTTAACTAAGTAGAAAATATGAAGTGGCCAAACTTCTTAGCAAAACAAACAAATTTAAATGCACTTTATTTGTAGGAAAAACTTGCACTTACACATCATTTCAATTTAATAAATAAATTTGTTTTCTCGAAAAAAAGTACGAAAAAAGTACAAAAAAAAATCAAAAAAAATTACAAAAAATAAAAAAAAAAATACAAAAGAAAACAATAACAAAATAAAGCAATAAAGTAAAAACAAATAAAAAGATGAAATAAAGAAAGTACGTAAAAAAATTAAAGAACTTGTATAAAATAAAGAAAAGTAAAAAATATATTTTTTTAAATGAAGTAAAATTTTTTTTATTAAACTATCAAATCTAAAAAAACTTTTTACTTTCAAAATTTAATTAACAAAACCATTTTTATTTTTAAATGTGTTTTTTTTTAATTTAAAATATTTTTTACTTTGTTTAAAAAAATGTGTTTTTTACTTTCAAAATTTAATTAACAAAACCATTTTTTTAAATTGTTTTTTTTTAATTTAAAATATTTTTTACTTTGTTTAAAAAAATTTGTTTTTTACTTTATTTATTTAAAAAAGGAGAAAAAAAGAAAATAAAAAATGAATCATACCGACAAATGAAAAAACTAAAAACAAAAAAAAAAAAATAAGACTAAATTAAAAAAAAAATTAAAAACATGTTTTACATAACTAACTAAAAACAAAATTGTAAATAAAGAGTAGTGTACAAGAAAGAAATCAATGTTTTTAAAGAAGTAAAAAAAAAATAAAATACATGAAAGGGATAAAAAATAAAAAAACCAGAAACTAAAATAAAATAGAAGAGAAGTTTAAAAAATAATACAAATAAAACATGTAGACAAATTAAAAAAATTAAGAACAAAAATTCAAAATTAAATTAAATTTATTTGAATTAAATTTACTTCAATTAATTTTTTTTATACAAATGAAGTAAAAAATATTTTTGTTTTAAATAAGTAAATAAAAAAAATATTTTAATATAATTTTAAATAAAAAAAAAAATTTTAATATTTTAACATAATTTTAAATAAAAAAAAATCTTTTATTATAATTTATAATTTTTTTAATGTAAAATAAAATTAAAAAAAAAAATTTTTTTAATAAAGTAAAATTATAAAAAAAATAAAAAGCAAAATAGAAAGGAAAATGCAAAAAATTAAATCAACAAAAAACAAAAAATTAAAATCAATTACACACAAAAATATGCGATTTAGCCGTCACAAAACAGTCGACAACCTCCAAGGTAGCCATGAAATGCCGCACATCTCTTAACGAGATGGCTGAGTCATTTCGCCTAAAGGTAACATAGGTACCTGGCCATCGCGACATTGAGGGTAACTGTAGAGCCGATGAACTAGCGAGACTCGGCACCAAGTTAACCGATGAGTACATAGACAATGACATAGGCATACCCTTACAAACATGTAAGTTACTTATCCTTGAAGAAAACGTAAGGAAAGCAAACGAAATATGGCGTAATGAAGCCACCTGCAAAATCGCCCATCAACTGTGGCCGACTCTTAGTGCTAAACGCACAGAATCTTTGCTAAGCCAGAATAAACACAGTCTTAGCACATTGATTTCAGTCATAACGGGACATTGTCTAATAGGTAGACACCCCCAAAGGATGGGTGTGCAAGCACATGACTTCTGTAGAAGTTGTCTTGATGAAGACGAGGAAGAGTCAATCTCTTGTTCTGCTCTATCCAGACGGAGATTTGCTATTCTAGGCAGACAATTTTTAAACGAATTGGAAAATATTAATTCCGCAGAAATAGGAGGTATTCTAAAATTTTTTTAAAGCACACACGCGTCAACTTGTTACTAATGGATTTTTCACTGTGTTGGACGTTTTTCTCCTATGTAAGCTGTTCAGTTTCAATTAATCGAAAATAGCAGACATGGCATCACAAAGGGAAGCGATATGTAATTTAATGGCTAATCCTACGAAATGATGCCTCTCACCTATCACTTCCAAACTCCTCATTTCGCCTGCGCCTGGTTATGCTACTAGTCCTGACCGGAGGCTGAATACCTCTCAAAGAGAGAAGCGTCAGTGAAATGGAAGGAAACGAATGAAATGAGGTGAGAAAAATCTGGTTTGTGGCTGGCGACATTTGATCAGTCATAAATCGTATTACCAAAAATTCAGCAATAATGCCTCAGATGATGAGCAGACAATAAGTCGAGGAAATTCATATAGTTTTTAGTAAATAATTATTTTTAATTTTTGTTTTCCTTTTTTTTTTTGTTATATTCAGTGAACCTTTTTATCGCCAACCGAAATGTGCCGCCTAAGTTGAGCATATTTGGCTCACGTCTGCTTCATACTTAATTTCTTCATACTTTGTATACTCAATTCAATTTTTATTAGAGTCGTAAGCGCTGGCTGTTAGTTCTCTCTTTTATTTTATATTAGATTTTAGATTCTTGTTCCACTTAATAAAAGAGGCAGAATAATAATAATGAAATTCAATTATTGTATTTTTTTTTACTCTATATTGGAGTTTAATTCACATTCACGCATGTGTGGCACTTTAGTTAAAATTAAGCAACTACAACAACTTAAAAGTTGACGCCAAAAAAACTACGTTTATCCATAACAAACAAATTAAGTAGTTTCCGCCAACTAATACGAAGAAATGCTAATGAAGCGCCAATAAAAAAATAGAAACTGAAGCAAAAAAACAAAAACATGAAAACTTGAACAATGGAAGAACAAGTGAAGTAAATTAATTGAATAAGAGCTGTAAATTAAAGCTAAGAAAAAAGTATTGGTGGCATAGCACAAAGTCAAAGGCAAGCTCGGCTGCCGAAAAATGCTCTGCAAACCGCACAGTGGCGCTGTAGACGACGCTAAACCGCAACTGTTTTTATTTTCTTGGAAAAAATGATCAGATCACTTCTCTGTGCTAAATAGTACATAACATTTCTAATTTAGAAAATATAGTGCAATAATTGAACAAATGCAAAAAAGAAGTATCAACAAATTTGGTGGTCTGTTAAATAATCGCTTGACAATGCATTAAGCTGTAATACGTAAATACATTTGTCTGTATGTATGTAAAAACTATTTTTTTTTTGCAAACAGTTAGATAATAAATAGTCGAAGATACTCAGAAAAATAAATAGTCAAAGTTACTCATTTTTCTTTCATTAATTTTTCTTGCTTATAAGTGAACGTTGAGTTAAATATTTATTATTTCCTTTCTTTGAATTTTGCATATAAAATTTATTCACGTATTTGTTGTTGGAAAATGTAGGGGTAGTATAAAAAATTTTAAATAAAAACTTGCTTGTGCAATAAACTCAATTTCATGAACTGCAGAAAGTTCAATAGTTTCCTCTACATGGGCATTTAACTCCACTTCTGTTAATTACAGCGCTGTTCGGTATGGATGTTGCTCAGATGTTACGCATCATTTATGCAAGCACTATTCACGGAATATATGTTTCAAGTTATTTTTACTTAGCAAATATCGAATTTTTTTCGAGCTTGAAGCAATTGTTGTGCGACATGCATCAGAAAGATGAGTCTTGCCGAATTATATCTGTAGAATGTGTTAAGAGGAGTATGAACTTAACAGCGGTGAAGTGCTGCTAGTAACATACATTTCGCTTAATATAAAATGTTGTTAGCAACATGCATTTAGCTAAACGTAAAATGTTGCTAGCAACATGCTTTCTGCTTGCCGTAAAATGTTGCTAGCAGCATGCATTTGGCATGCTGTGAAATGTTGCTAACAACATTGATTGTGAAATGGGAAGAAACGCCGAATTTTTTTAGCATCGCTCCTGAACCAATTGGCAATTTTTTTTATAATGACGTAAAAAACTATGAAGAAGATTTAATTACACTCTTTGCGAAGACGTTTCGCTACCAAAAAAAGAAAATTGCTTTGAAAATGAAAATTGAGCTATAAATAATGAAATCAACAATAATGAACACAAAAAAAAATAGTCAAACCTGTTCAAAGCGTTGAGCTTCTATATTTTATTGCGGGCTGCACTTAATTTTACGCCATAAACATGTTGCCAGACACATGTTGCGCTACATATTAACTGTTGCTGAATTTGGTCGAAGTGCATGAAAACCGTTATATTTTTAATTTATGGCCGCATGTTTAAATAAATTTTCAAGAGAATTTCGAAAAAATTTGTATCGTTGAAAAATTATATTTTCTAAAGCAAATGCTCTAAAAATTTGTAATGGCAAAATGTATGCGACTAATTCAGTTAAGCAATTTTTTTTTTCAACTTGACAAAAAAGGTACTAAGAAATAAATTACTAACATTCTGCAGCTCATTCCAACACTTTTTCAAAACAAAATACGTGAATAAATTTATTTATGCAAAAATAAAAAAAATAAAAGGAAACAATTAATGCCAACAAACTCTACAACAGCAAAGTTTAGCGCTTTTGCATGCAAAATTTAGGAATTTTGGAAAATTTTCTCTTCTTAAACCTCTTACAATTTTTTGCCAATTGTGCAACTATTTTTCAACACTTTTTCCATTTTCCATTCAAAGCCGCTGCTGTTAAATTAAGTGGCGTTGCATTTCTTTTTTGACGACATCCCAAAGGTGGAAGGTAGGCAAATCACTTTGTTTCTAATTTTTATTTATTTTTGTTTTTTTGTTTTTGTTCTGCTTACCACTTATAGATTTACATACATACATGTGTATGTGCCATTAGGAAATTTAACTGTGTATTTTCGGTAAGTAAATCCTTTTGTTTTTCGCTACACTTTTTATTATTTGTTATTTGTTTTGTTTTTTGTTTTTTTTATTATCGCTACTTAAAAAATCTAGCAAACTGGGTTGCCGCCGCTGCTGCCCTTACGCTTAAGTACACATGCACTTAAATACATTCTTCAGTACTTATTATTTTCTTAAATTTTCTTTCATTTTTTTCTTTATTTTTCATATTTTTTGCTTGTGTTTACAGTCGAATATATGGATGTTGGTGATGCCACTGTGTCAGCATGTCGCGCCACAACACCGCGACGTCCCCCCAAAACCGCCCACAACAAAGCCAATCGATTCATCACGAATGTGCGAGCACAATTGCTTGCTACTACTATTTTCTTTTCATACACTTTTTGTTAGTAGTGGATTTTAGTACTTTTTTCGTCCAATAAAAAAAAAAAAAACTATACTTATTTATGTTTTACAAACTAAGAGTCATAAAAATGGCAACTTTCAAATACGTTGAATATGTTTCTTGTTGTTGTTTTTGCTTTTCGTTGATTTTTCGTTGGGTGTAGCAGTCTAAGTAACTAAATACATATGTACGTAGGTATGAGCGCAATAATAATGAGAGTGCAGCAGGAATGCTTGAATGAATGCATGAGTGCGTGATTTGCTGCATAATGCAAATGCGTGTAAAATGAATGTGAGCGAGTGTAAGTCCCGATTTACACAAAGAGACATATGAAAGGGAGACACTAAAAATTCTCTTTTGACATTTCATTCGCGGCCAAACGAGAAAAATTATTTTAGGCAACATTTGTTGCCTTTGACGTTTACTTCTTTAAGTCTGACAATTCGGATAAGAAGCACAAAGCATATCGCTAGTAAGTGAAACAGAAACTCTTCTCTCTTCCCCGTTCGTCCTTGTCCAATGAACAAAATATTTCTCTTCCAAATGCTTCCTTATGTAAATCGGGACTAAGCGGCAAATACAGAATGTTGCATGCAATATTTGTTTGCAGATAAATACACAACAGTGTAACAGCAGTGCAATGTCAATTGTATAAATACATACATAAGTGTGTATATGTAAAAAAAGTAGAGTGGAGCGAGTGTGTGGAAATTTAATTTTCCATTGGCATAGCACTGAAAACTTGCATTTATGAGGGCTAATAAAAACCACAAAATATTACTTTCTTAGATCGGTCGTTTTGAGGTGCCCCTTGCGAAATCAAATTCAAAAAAATAAATGAAATTTTGCACAGATACCTAATCTATTTCATGTACCAAAAATTGTAGCTTTCCGGACCGCAACTTTGTTTTAAATGGCAGACTTAAAAAAGTAGAAAAAAATATTAAATAAAAAGAAATAAAAAAAGCACCACAACTGATTCTCCCAGCTTTTCACTGCAAGTCATTTGATGTCATTAAATGTGCCCAAAAGACTTAATAGCGTTAGACGTTAGAACGTCGTGAAAATGCTTTCAAATCATGGTGTAAATATTTTTACAGGTGTGATAAATATCAGACCGTTAACTGGATCTCAGCGTATTTCACAAAAACAGCTGATAGGCTGACGTAACTAGGGTCACGAAGCGGTGAGCTTACGAAAAACTAAGATTGTGTTAGTGATATACAAAAAAAACAACACAGTCTCCACTCATCTACTTCGTTGCCATCTAAACAACGACTGATTGGATGAGTGTGTGAATATATGCGAAATGATCGTGCAGAATTCGGCTGCAGAGGGCCCTGTGAAGTTATAGTCAAAAGAATTGAGAAGGTGGGGCCAACAACATACCGTTACTTGGCTCTCCGAGAATTTAAAAAAATCAGTTGATGGTCTGACATAGCAGGGGTTGTGAATCGGGTTGTTTATGAAAACACTAAAAATGTGTTAGTGATAACAGTGAGAAAAAATTAACACATTGTCACTTCGTTGCCGTCTGAACAACGACTGATTGGACGAGTGTGAGAATACGCGTGAGACGATCGTACAGGAATTCGGCTGCCGGCTCTCTAAGTGACTTGGCAGCCAAAGTTCCCCTCACAATTTACTTTTTCACCATAGTTAAAGAGCAAACCTGGTAAAACTATCATTCTGACTTTGAAATCAATGCGCACACTAACAACAATCAAGAGAATATCGTGGCAAAGTTACCAATGCACGTTTGTAGATAAATGTAGGTACATAATTTTGCGAACTTAAAATAAAAAGTGTGTATTTATTTAAAAAAAAAATGTTTCGAAAAATTATTCCTGTCGAGGGCACCTCTCAACGCGATGAGGCAAATAATATTTTGCAGTACTCGGATAGATTGGCAAATTTCTGCATTTTAGTCAAAAGAGATTTAGAAAAAAAATCGATCCATTATAATATACAAATTCACTGCTATAAGGATTATATGTAGATTGCATGCAACATTAGTGTAGGTGAAAAATCGCGTGACGACATTTTTCTAAAAATTGTTGCTAAAAAGCATAATAAAAATCTGTGTTCGAATGCGTGCATGGGTGTGTATGTGTGCGTTTCTATGGATATATGTGTGTGTGTGGTGCAGTTGCTGATGATGCTTGTGTGCTTGTGTGCTCGTATGGTTAAGTTACGGCGCTCATTTTGATTATTCTTCTGGGTTCCTTCTATTTTTTTCTTCTTCTTCATTTTCTTTTTACTTATAGATTATACTTAGCTGCTTAAAAATAAAAATAAAAAGTGTTTTGTAAAACATTCAAATGTTCCTCTCTTAACATTTCTGGCTTTAGTGTGTGGTTGTGTGTTTCGTTCTATATACTTTTATGCGTGAAAAGTGTTTGCATTTGTTCTTTTCGTTTTAGTTGGGCTGCACTTTTACCACATGCATATATACCATATGCATGTATGGATGTATATATAGTAAGTATATAGTATTTTCACAATACTCTCTCTTTCTCACTCCCTCTCTCTCTATCTGCTCCTTCCCGTATTGTTCACTTTTCCCACTCGCTATTCTGTTAATTATTAGACGATAATTTCGCGTATGACCCGTCGATTCCGTGAATTTGGCGTTGACGAGTATTCACCCTCGAAACTATCATCATAGCTGAGAGACATGTGCTGCTGTGGCGGTATCACTTCATCTTGTTCCATATGCTCCATATTATAGGGGTTGGGTAGGCCGCTTACGTCGTGATATGGTGAATCTGTGAAGAGAATAGCAAATGAAGAAAAAGGCGAAATTAGTAGGGTTTAAGATAAATGTAACGAATAATTTGCAGTTTGATAAAAAAAAATATTTTAAATAATTTTATATAATTGCATTTTTTTTTTCAACTTTGCCGTAGTGCTTGGACTAAAAGTGCTAAAAAATATAAGCAAACTTTTAAAGCAACGGAATTTCACAAAGGATAAAAAAAATTTATTAAAATAAATTAAGTAAAAAATACATAAAATCAATCATAATAGTTTTATAATATAAAAAAATACACAACAATTTCTGAAGTGTCAGATCTCAAAAAATGTTTAATTTTAAGCCGACATCTTCAGCCTAACAGCCGACATTGCAAAGTATGTAAAAAATTAAAAGGCATTTTAATAAGGCTTTTCTTTCACGGAATTCACATATCGCCCATTTATGAGTAGATATGTCCTCAGGCCCATTTCCGAACCAAGGCTTACATACACAAGACTTTGAGGTATATCATTCAAGAAGATGTGTTCTAGAGTTGGGTGATTGGTTTCCACTGGTAAAGAGAACTAATGGGAATTTTTTATTCAGGATCGTGTTTACTATTTTCTTTGTGCTTTGAAATGACCGAATATATTAACTTAACTTTTTTAAATTTTCTCTTTATTTTTAAGATAATTTAAGTTAACTTTTATGACTAAAGAAGTTAGAAATTTTACGTAAATATGGGGGTTTCTTATAACGGGTGATTTTTAGCTATTATCTTTTTAAACTGTAGGTTTAAACAGCTGACGCACGTTTCGTGTTTTGTTTCACTGTCAAACATCTTCAGTTTGGTCTATAATTTAACCATGAACCGACTTACAAACGAACAACGCTTGCATATCATTGAATTTTATTATAAAAATGGGTGTTCTGTTAAGAAAGTTTATCGCGCGCTTCTTCCATTTTATGGCCAGTTTATTGCCACTCGAGCTATTGTGACTAAATTTAGAACCAAACTTATATTACTGGACATCAAACCACCAACACGCTTACGTAGAGTGCGAACTGAAGAAAATATCGCAGCTGTATCAGCCAGTGTGAATGACGACCATCAATTATTGATTCGTCGCCGTTCGCAGCAATTGGGCCTCTGTTACTCAACAACTTGGAAAATTTTGTGACAGGATTTAGGTGTGAAGCCTTTCAAAATACAGCTGGTGCAAGAAAAATTGTGTTCAGCGACGAAGCTCATTTTTGGATCAATGGGTACGTAAATAAGCAGAATTGCCTATTTTGGAGTGAAGATCAGCCAGAAGAATTGCAAGAGCTACCAAAGTATCCAGAAAAGGTCACAGTTTGATGCAATTTATGGGCTGGAGGAGATATCATTGGACCATACTTCTTCAAAGATGCTGCGAATCGTAACGTAACTGTGAATGGTGAGCGCAAAATGCAAGAGCTTGAGTTGCATGACATGTGGTTTCAGCAAGACGGTGCCACATGCCACACAGCACGCGTAACAATGGACTTATTGAGAGGCGAGTTCGGTGAACATTTTATTTCACGTTCGGGACCTGTCCATTGGCCACCCAGATCGTGCGATATAACGCCTTTAGATTATTTTTTGTGGGGCTATGTTAAAGCTCATGTCTATTCAGACAAGCCTGCTTCAATTAACGCATTGGAAGACAACATTAAAGCATTTATATGTGAGATACCGGCCGAAACATTGGAAAGAGTATGCCAAAACTGGACTAAGCGGATGGACCATTTGAAGCGCAGTCGCGGTCAACATTTGCATGAAATAATCTTCAAACATTAAATTATATGGACTGCACCATCGATTTAAATAAAAACTTTATGCATTTTTCTGAATTTTACGTGTGGTTTTTTGAAAAACTTTCCTATAGATCTTAAAAAAGCACCCTTTACAAGTAAAACCTTTCAGTATTTCACACAAAACACAAAGAAACCAAAAACAAAAAAAAAACAAACAGCTTAACAAAGAAATCAAAATTATTATGAAATATTTTATTGAGTGGAAATGGTGTTTATTGATCTAGAATAGCTTAATTTAGTTTCTGATACATTTACATGTATTTTTCATTATTTGCATTTGTTTTTGTATGACAGTTGGTTTTTTTGGTTTTTTGCATGTATGACGTATGCATGCATGTGCATATATAAGTGTATGTGTGTGCACGTGTGTGTGTATAATTTATTATTCATGTTCCAATAATTGGATTAATTTCGTCTATTTACCATATTTGGTTTGTGCCATAAATTCAATACAAACTTACTTCAGGCGCTCTCCGTTAGAGCGTAACATCCTGTATTATATCCGCTTTACGATTGCAAGCATTAATAGATAAAGATAAGTGATAATATTTATAAATGAATTGAATGTGAAGCGTTAATTAATATTTGCCTTTTATTCTATATACAATGCATTTGTAGATATGTAATCATGTAAGTCTATGGAAGTATTACGAAAGAATAGCATAAATTATTTCAATTCAGATTAATATAATATATTAGCATATATGTATCCTATGTATCTATGTACATATGCATAGATATAATACAATTGTGGGTAAGTATGTGAAAATGTATTTTAAAGGACACACAAGCACGTTTGATGCAGCTTTTAGCCCTTTTGCCAATAAAAGGAAGGCAATATTTCATAGACACAATCTAAAGTACATCTCAACGAATATAAGAAAATGCTAATTCATTCACGCATACAAACGAATTTCAAATTCTGCACTCGTCAAAAGTTGATTGAAATACACATAAATATTTTTGCATAAAGTAGTGGAGAAATCAGAATGACCCAAATATTTTTACCTATATAAGAAAGCAGGTAAATGCACCCCAAAAGCATATGGCATAGCACAGACGATGTTTTTAAGGGAAAGTAGGGTTATTTATGAAACCCAAAAAAACAAAAAACAAAAAAAAGAATCTGTCAATTTATGCTTTGTTTACAAGCCATTTAGTATCTACGTGTCACAGTATTTTCTACAATGTATATTAAAAAAATCAAATATCGGGCAATGATTGAATTTTTATGTTTGGAAGGTTTAAAAGCAAAGGAAATTTATGAACGAATGCTGAAAGTGTAAAAGAACTTTTCGCTTTTCGCCATCAATTAATACAGTAGAAAGATGGGTTGCTGAAGGTGAACATGCAATCACAGAAGCCTTGAAGACAAGCAACGTCAAGGACGTCCAATAACAGCAACAACGCCAGAAATCGTGGCAAAATTTCAGGATATCCTGCTGGAAATTCATCGAGTGACTGAAAGGCATTTAGTAGAAGTCCTAAGCATCTCATTGGGCAGTGTAAGCAATATTTTGAATGAAATATCGGGTTTCAAAAAGCTGTGTGCCCGATGAGTGTCGCATTCGCTAGTAATGTAACAAAAAAAAAGAATGGAATGCGACTTTCTTAGCAACATTTAGAGCGTTTTCGAAAGGATAAAGAGGATTTTGTGCGTCGATTAATCGCTATGGAAGGGACTTGGGTCTATCACAATGAGCCTAAATAAAAACAAGAGACTAAAGAGTGGTGTGAACCTGGTACTTCGACTCCGAAAACAATCCAGACATCGGTCAAGAAGGTTTGTGAGATGCGAAAGGAATTTCGTTTGTGGGTTATTTGCAAACTGGTAAAAGTAAAATATTTTTCATTGCAATTAATATAAATAAATAAATATGTATATTAAATAAATAAATAAATACAATAAATTCTATATTATTGAAATCTTTTAGATCATCTGAAGCAAAACATTCATGAAAAAATACCCAGATTGCAAAATAATTATTTTTCATCAAGACAATGCACCATATCACAAGAGCATTTCGACAATGGCTAATATCCATGAATTAAAGTTCGAATTTAAGCCGATAGCCCTGGTAGCTAGAGCTTTTATCTTAGATTAATCTATAATTTTAATTATATTTTAATAAATAATAATAATAATAATAAAGTTCGAATTGCTGGAACATCCACCGTTTTGACCCGATTTGGCCCCTAACTGCATCTATCTCTTTCCAGATCTAAGAAAATCCATGCGTGCAAAGCGTTTTTCATCATATGATGAGGTCATAACAGCTGTGGAAGCATATTTTGCAGTCCTTCGCGATTCTCACTTCAGGCATGGAATTCATAAATTTGCGTTGCTATTCAGGGAGACTACACTGAATAATAAAGTTTATTTCAAACCATAAAATTGCGTTTTTCTTATTGAACTGAAAAACTTATTGAACAACCTAGTATACTCGAATTTTTATGTGGAAGAAGCTTGTAACACTCTTGTGTTGAAATCAAAGGCTTTCCATACCAAGTTCGTGAATTCTTGTTAGAAAAAAAATCGTTGAGCGAAATTCTACACTGAGCTTTATTCTCGAATGCACGTTTTTCATCGATCTCGAAGAAATGTGTTTGAACTACGTCGTCGGCTTATAAAATGCAACAAACCGCAAATATACGTGTATACGGTGAGTCACCTAAGATTTCTTACCGCTCCAAACACAGCAATTCTGCGTAGTCACAAAGCCATTGAACCGCATATAAGCCTAATCAGTGATGATTTTTTTGTTGGTTAGCGAAGTACCCTCAAACATAAGCAAGGTATCAGTGACTTTTTCAAATAATTGTAATTCTTATTCATTTTATATATATTTCTTATATTCTCGCTATTCACTCCGTTTATAAAACTTTGAATGATGCACTAGAGCTATCAAATATAATATAACGCATGCGACGACAGCACCCAGCAAAACCATTCAAGAGCTTCCAGCGTAAAAAAAAACTAAAATTAAGTGAATTAAAAGCAGGAATTGCAAAATCAGAATGATAAATACTTCAAAACTTGAAAAATTCTAATGGATATATCAAAGATACAAATGCAGGCGTGAATGTCTGCATGAGTGACTGGTTGGAGGGCAGCAAGGATTGAAATAACAAAAGGAAAAACTCGAAACTGTAGGACTTCGAGCAACAATTTGGTAAGAAGTTCGAAGGAGTAGCAGCGATAGTGGCAGCAGAGGAAAATCAGCTGTTGGAGTCGTTAGGTAGAGAATTTGAAGTACAGACGAGCGCGCCGATACACAAGAAACAAATAAAAATGGAAATTTGAATGCTTACATCTGTGTGAAGGTAGCAAATACATAAGCGTGTTAATGTGTGTATGCATTGTAAGTATGTGGGTGTACCAGGTGATGGCTTATCAGGCACAAAACATCGAGGCTTTTCCTTTTTAATTATGCATAAATATATGTATGTCGCTGGTATATGCATTAGGGTGGGCCAAATTAGGCACTTCTTCACACAAGGTGATTGAAAATAGTTGACATAAATTCGAAACATAAAGGGGTTAGGGGTAGTCAGAATTAAAAAAATGGATTTTTTTCGCATTTTGTAGAATAAAACAAAAATAGTCAGCTGCGCCGTAGAGGGGGGCAATTACGTCGGCTGAACGCAATGATACATTCTTGCTTCGGCTGACGGTCTTCCCACCGCTATAAACGCAGCTGACCATCATTTTTATATTTTCATTTGTATCCAAAATTATGTACAAAAATTTCAATCGGCATAACTAGTTTTACTTTTTAATTTATTTTGCAAGTTCGCCTGTTAAGCTGACGTATTTTCCCCCCTCTACGGCGCAGCTGACTATTTTTTTTTATTCTACTAAATGTCAACAATACACAAAAAAAATTTCAGCCGGTATAAAATGAGTTGTTAAAAATTTTTTTTCGACACGTTTCGCAGCATCCCACGCATGTACCCACCGCTACTGGACCAGCTGACGGTTGGTTTCGTCATCCATTGGATGGCATCTGCCTTCAGTATTAAAATCAGTCGGCATGAAATGAGGTCAAAATAACCCCTGGCTCCCGGACTATAATAAGTTTAAAGAATTTTAACGGGTTGTTCTATCGAGTAAAACTGTGCTTCCGTCTACTTGAAAAATATCAAAAAGATGACATCCAAAAAAAGGTATCGTCTAGGAATTACTCGCTTACTGACATCTAGGTATCAGCTTTGAAAGGCCCTACATTTTTATAAAAAATTAATGAAAATTCAAAAACAAAAAATTACAGGAAAGTAGTCAAAGCTTGCAAAAATATCGCGATCCTATACTTCTGACCGTTAGATGAATGTATGGGCAGTATTGCTACGACATTAAAGGCCGCAATTATGAATTACCCTTATGCAGATGCGTACATATGTACATATGTATGTGTACGTATTTATGTGTTACTTTCCTCTGCCACAGAAATGTATGAATTTGTATAATTTTTAATTAAAATAGAAAATGCACGTCCGCATGCAAGCAATCACAGCAAATGTGCATGCAGAGCAAAAAACAACAAAAACAACTACAATACATAAAATATGTATGCATATATAACGAAAATATTCATTGCAGTTAAAGCAAGAGAAAGGAAAGCAACACCAGCTGCTGTCATTCAAAGATAATTCACATAACATTCACATACACACACACACTCATATATGTAGATATAGCAAGGAAGTCAACCAATCTGTGTGCGTGTTGAAGCCTTTATGCAGCTGCTGGACACTCAAACAGTCAGACAAAATAACAGTGATTACCGTTGGAGGAGCAGGTGCAGGTAGTGTAGAGTCAAATGTGACCAGCATTAATGTATTTAAAATTTGAGAATTTTAAACCAAACACAGTTAGATATGAGCACACACAAATAAACTTTTTAGAAAATATTCTACGGCATTCATTACTTTGCGCTTCATATATTTTTCTAATAAAATATGCCATTAAATTCAGGTGCGCCATCAGCAAAGGTAAATTAATTAAATTTTGGACTTTCTATGATGCTTAAGTGACTTATGCTGCTTGCTTGCTATTTCATGCGACAACATGTACGCCTAAATGTATGCAATTCCACAAAACCACAATTTACGCCATTTGCTTATTACTTCATTTGCATGGCGTACCTACATATCTACACTTCTCAACTGGCTCATGAAGTTTCAAAGTAGCGCCACTGTATGCATCCTACATGTTTCGGGTGTTTTTTTAAGAGCTTAAAAGCTTAAAGCCAAACATTATTATTGCTTGCATGATTTTTGTTTTATTCAAATCTGCAGATAATTTAATCGTATTTTATTGTATGAATATGATATCTGACATATGACCGTCGCGGCTACGAGCAACATGGCCCATTCGATCATCTAATATTTGACTAAAATTCTCAATAAAACTGAATAATAAATCTAAAGGAGCCTAAAAATGAATCAGCAAAAATGCGAAACGAACTATGGTCATTGGGCTTCAATTCTTCCCAGAGCTGTATTTTATAGTCACGTCAGCCAAAATCCTTACGTATAATTTTCCACGTAGTCGATGGATAAAGAGCAATAAGTTGAGAATGACGACGAATCGACATTTC